>NC_134471.1:46477930-46552930 GCF_964194025.1 Convolutriloba macropyga
GTAAGTGTGCGCGTGCCTTTGTGTTTGCGTGCGTTTGTGTGTGTTTGTGTGTGTGTATGTCTTTGTGTGTGTGTGTTTGCGTGTGGGTGTATGTGTGACTGTGTGTGTGGGTGTGTATGTTTAAATGAGTATGGTTGTTTGTGATCGCGCGTGTGTGTGCGTCTTTCTGTGTGTTTTTTGTGTGCGTATGTGTTTGTGTGTGCAAGCAATTATCTTTGTGTTTGTGTGTGTTTGCGTATGTGTGTTTATGTGTTTGTGCGTGTGTGTCTGTTTTTGAGTGTGTTTTATGTGATTTTGTATGTGTATGGGTTTGCTCGTGTGCGTGTTTGTGTGTGTGTTTGCGTGTGTTTGCGTGTGTGTCTGAACGTGTATGAGAGTGTGTTCGTGCGTGCGTGTGTGTGCATGTGTGAGTGTTCGAACGCGCGCGTGTGTTTTTGGGTGCGTATTTGTGTAGGTATGTGTTTGTGTTTGTGTGTGTTTGTGCGTTTCTGCGAGTGTATGTGTGTGTGCTTGCGCGTTTTTGGGTTCGTGTGTGTTTGTTTGTGTGCGTGTGTGTTTTCCCGTATGCGTGTGTGTATGAAAGTGTATAGGCGTGTGTGCGCGTGTGTTTGAGTCTGTATGTGTGATTGTGTGTGCGTGTATGTGTGCGCGCCTGTGTTTGTGTTTATGTATGGGTTTGTGTGCGCGTGTGTGTATGTGTGTGCGTGTGTGCGTGTGCTTATGTGTGTATGTGTGTGCTTGTGTGTATGTGTGTGTGTTTGCGTGTGTATGTGTGTGTGTTTTTGTGTGCGTGTGCATGTGTGCGCGTGTGTTTGCGCGTGTCTGTGTGTTTGTTTGCGTGTGTATATGAATGTGTATGGGTGTGTGTGTGAATATGTGTGTGCGTTTGTGTGAGTCTGTTTGTGTGTTTGTGTGTGCATGCGTGCTTGTGTGCGCGCGTGTGCGTGTGCCTGTGTGTGAGTGTGCGCGTCTGTGTGTGCATGTGAGTGTTTTTTTGTGTGTGTGTTTGTGTGAGTCTTTGTGTGTGTGTGGCTGTGTGTGTGTGTGTGTGCGTAGGTGTGTGTGAGTGTTTGTGTGTGTGTATGTTTGCGCGCAGGTTTGTGTATGCGTACGTGTGTGTGTTTGTGTGTGTGTTTGCGTGTGTTTGTGTGCGCGTGTGTTTGCGTGTGTGAAAGGATTTATATGGGTGTGTTGGTGCGTGTGTGTGAGTCTCTATGTGTGTTTGTGTGTGAATGTGTCTTTGCGCGCGAGCGTGTTTGTGTTTGTATCCGTGTGTGCACGTGTGTGCGTGTTCAAGTGTGTGTGCGTGTGTATGTGTGTGGGTGTGTCTGTACGTGTGGGTGTATGTGTTATTCTGTGTGTGTGGCGGTTTGTGTGTGTAAGCGCGTGTGTGTGTTTGTGCGTGTATGTGTATGTGTGACTGTGTGTGTGCGTGTGTATGTGTGCGCTTTTGTTTGCATGTGTGTGTGTTTGCGTGTATGTTTGAATGAGTATGGTTGTGTGTGATTGCGTGTGTGTGTGTGTTTCTTTCTGTATGTTTTTTGTGTGCGTGTGTGTTTGTGTGTGCAAGCAAATGTCTTTGTATTTGTGTGGTTGCGCATGTATATTTGCGTGTGTGTCTGAATGTGTATTTGAGTGTATTCGTGCGTGCGTGTGTGTGCATTTGTGAGTGTTTGTGCGCACGCGTGTGTGTATGTGTGCGTATTTGTGTAGGTATGTGTTTGTGTTTGTGTGTGTTTGTGCGTAAGTGTCTGCGAATGTATGTGTGAATGCTTGCGCGTTTTTGTGTGCATGTGTGTTTATGTGTGTTTATGTGTGTGTATAAGTCTGTGTGTGCATGTGTATATGTGCGCGTGTGTTTCCCCGTGCGCGTGTGTGTATGGATGTGTATGGGTGTGTGTGCGTGTGTTTGTGGGTCTTTATGTGTGTTTGTGTGTGCGCTTGTGTTTGTGTTTATGTATGGGTTTGTGAGTGTGTGTGTGCGTGTGCATGTGTGCGTGTTTGTTTTCGCCGGTTTGTGTGTGTATTTTAAGACGTGTCCTGAGGGTTGCCCTTATAAGGATACTTCTAGAACTGTCTTATGGTTGTCTCAAGAATATGGTGTACTCTTAAGGCTTACCTGACTAACTAAAGTTCTATATCTCTAGTCTGTTACTCTTCTATCTGAGCTTCAGTAGACAGTGCACGGGCCCCAATGCTAAAGTCTAACGTATATCTCAATACAAAACAAGAGCGGAGTAGAGAGAGAGAAATATACTTTATTATTATATCAGGTGGTTATCTGGTACTGACTAATTAACTTTCTCTTCTGTCTAGAGGGGTAATTGGGTAAAACATCTAAAGGAAAGAAAGGAAAAAGATATTATTCCCTTTTTATCCAATCAGGGAAGAGTATTTTCAGTCTTTTTTTATTTAAATAATAAAGTCTTTCAAATAGTCTTTTCTTGAAGTCATATTTGACTCCATCTTTCCGGGGTTTCGAGTTTTTTGAAAGTCTCTTGTACAATCTAATAAGTCAATTTCTCTTTATTCTCTCTGAAGGATTTTCTTTTTTTTGAATGTGTTGTTCGAGATCGGTTTGTCTGTAAGTCGGTTCCCAGACACAGGTTGACCAAGGAGCAAGGATTGAACATCAACAACCACAAAAGTATCTTTTCCATTACCACGTCCAGTGGGTGAAGATCCTTTCGGGTAGGTCCGGTGTTGATGCTTGGAGGCGATCCTGATGTCCAGTGACTTCACTTACCTGACTTACCTGAATTGGTTTGTTGCTAGGTGTTAGATGTTAAAAAAGTTTTTCTCTATTGTAACCTTTGTTAGGTTTTAATATTTTGTTAAACCTAGTATCCCTTCCGGTTGGAAAGAAAATAGAAATTTGTATGTTCTGTGTTAAGTATATTTTGTTATATGTTTTAATGGAAGTCGATGGATCAATTGAGGGTAGTTCTTGTTAGGTCAACACACGGTGTGTGACATGATCTAGAAATGGTTAGTGACATGTGAATGTATAGCCATGCTGGATTAGTTCAAATCTGTTTATTGAAGATGAACATGTATTAAGAATGTTATTTCTTCGCGAAACCAGAAGTTATTCTGATGCAATCAATTCTCACGAATTGTATTGTCGTACTTCTACAATTTGTGTTGTGTTATATATTTTGTAAAAGGTTTAGAGATCTCGCTTATTGTTTGTTATAATGGGTAGGCACAAAAATGTCAATTGCCTGATCCTCATTAATGGTTACTTCATCAATTCAGGAAATTGATTAATGTCTCTGTCTGCGCGCTTATATCCAATATTCCAAATAATCCAAAAGACTCTTTCAGTATTTGGAGTACTTACAATGTTAGTTGTTACTAGGTAAAGGTGAAGCTGTTAGTTGTTACTATAGCTCAAGGATTTAATGTAATTTATCCATATATACATGTGTTTTGTTCTTTGATAAATGGATGCATGTTTTACAAATATTTGGTCATCAGTTGATTTATATGTTTTTACATGTGAAATTTTCGAAGTCAAAATATTTTATGTTTTGATCTATGTTGGAAACTGATTTATTGTTACAGTCTGTTTGGAAAAATCTATAACACTTTGTTATGTCATTATGATTTCAAACTGGTATTATAGTTTGTATGTTGTGCAAACAAATCGGTTCTATGAGAATCTAAGTTGAGTTTTGTTAAAATGTCATGTCAATGACTCAAGGTCTGAAAGTTATTATTGCATGTTGTACATAGAGTGAATATGTCTGTTTATATGACTCATTGTTTGTCCATTTACACTTGGTTTACAATGCAAGTGTATATTATTTGTTCTAATTTCCGTCAGTTCTGTGTCCTATTTCAAGTTGTTATCTATTTATTTACAAAATTGCAAATAACTAACTATGGAAAAATCTTTGCATATATACATGTACATTTTAGAAATTAGGTTAGAGTTTATATAAAGAGTAAAAAAGTATTTTTTGTGTTTAGACTTTATTGAACAGAGAAAATATTTAATAATCGGTACAATTATTTTTGTGGTTTATAGTTATGCAAATAGAAAATACAACTATAGATTGCTAGTTGGGAGTATATGTTGGGAGTTGGGAGTATATTTGATTACAAAATATTGGACGGATACAAATACCTTCATCATAAAGGGTGAATTTCTGGTATAGGAAAACATAAATAATCATATATGCACTAATTAATTTCATGGTTATTTATTGTTACTTTTCGAAATTATTAAAAGTTGTTACTTGTTACTATGATAACATTGTTATAATTTCTCCGTGTGTTTCGGATAGTTTGTCCGTTCTTTATAATGGCGGTATTCCTTTACAAAGTTGTCGTCCTTCGATAGGAAATATGCAAGTAAGTTCGTTAGATCTTTTAATGGGATGTCTGTAATGGATGCTTTCACTGTATTGCATAGTTCGTTCTCAAGTTCTGTTTTAGTCCGTTCATTATTGAAATTTATTCTATTTGTGAAAGCGCGGTTGGTTACGCTTCCTTCGAGGTGATAGACATGGTATTCCTCGCAAGGTTCTAAAGCTTCGAGCGATACCATGAGAGGCCGCTCAGGTGTATCTTTCGGTTGGAAGATGTAATAATTTTTGATTGGGTCAAAGTTTCTAAGTGTGTCCAATGTATATTCCCATTTCAAACGATATCCGTAATTTAAGAAATAAGGTGATGTGAGTTGATCGTTTATGTGTATATAACTTCTGGATGTATCATTGCTTTTGTCACGTAGAAATGTATAATATATAAGGTTGTGGATTAACTTAGTTTCATGTACTCTGTAGTTATTGTTCTGCACATCTTTTGGTGTAGGATGCTGAAAATTGAAACTAAGTTGAAATATCTGATGATCGTAAATACTGTATGCAGATAAGTCTTGGGATGCTTTTGCTATAAGTAGATCGAAATGACATGTGATTGGAATTTTAAACTCGTAGTCATAATCATATAAAAATCTTTCAGTTAGGCTGTAAAACTGTTTGAGTTTCGGGTACATAGTTTGGTGGAGTTTGTCTCTCCCCATGTTTTTTGTACTATGCTTAACTGTATTTGTATTTTTGGGTGGCAGAGGTGAGAAATACTCTGACACACGATCTTTAAGGTTATGAAGAGGTGCCACGAAAAAGTTATATTCGCGCCAATCGAATGGCATGTTTGCCAAATTTCTGTATGATAATAATGGATTGTAATTGCTGCTGTGTGGGCTATTTAATGTTCTAGGATCTTTGTCCTGAAACCAAAATGTTTCCATAACTGTTGTTGTTGGTGTTTGCTCATTTATTGATTGATGGAAAAATGATTTAATACTAGTTGATCTCGGTGTTACCGCGTATGGGAATCTTAAATTGTGCGGTCTACTATTAGCTGTAAACAATCGTTGTTGAGCATAAGTTTGTGTTCTCGGGTGTTCTCTAATATAATCAGATGGTGGTGGCGGTTGCACTGGGGGTGGGTAGTTTGGAAGTGGAGGTGATGTATATGATTCCGTCGTTGAACGGTTTTGATTGTTAACTAATCTGCTATGTTCATAGCTATGTATAGTTGTGCTTGTTCCTTGTTCATTAGTGTTTCTGTTAGTGTTAAAGGATTGCAAATTCCATCTGTCCTCGTTTTGTTTTAACTTGTAAAATTTATTTTTAATTTTACGTGCAATCTCTTGTGGAGTTTGAGTATTCTCTGGAGTGTTGTCCAAATGTACTCGCATTATTGTTACTGTTTCAGAAATGTTCCCCATTTGATCGTCTGTTTGAGTTCCACAGTCCGAGGCGTTATCTCTTACTGTGCCAGGACTCGATCTTGCTGATTCTGAACTCAGTTCTCCTTCTTCAACTTCGTAGCTGAAGGGTGAATCGGATTTGTATGGCGATTCGTAGTCCATGCCTGTTGCCATTGTGCTAAAACTCATAGATTATTACTATTGGAATAAGATATAGTGACAAATCTTATTTTGACTGTTATAGAAACTGTTTGTAGTTTGATATGTTATAAACTCACTCGTTAGTGGTTACATTGTATTGTCATTTTTACTGTAGGTCTCTTGTGTTTTGTTATGAATATACAATTTTATGAATACACAATTTTCGATGAGTTAATAGTAGTGGGGGGGGGGGTATACTGTTAGATGTTCTTGAATTTATTTTTGGTGTTAAATTTCGTATGTATCAGCCGAATGAGTGTCAAAATATGTGACTTCATTTGTGTGTGGCTGATCATTTTGGAGAATGTCTAAGCTGTGACTGCGGTTATGCATTTTGTTAGCCGTTAATTTTAGTTGTTCGAAATCAATTGGTGGAGGGTTTTGTATATCGAGTAGCTTTGATGTAGGTATTAAGTGTCTTTGTTCGTTAGTTGTTATTGAAGGATTTGGGATATCATACGGTTTTGGTTGATTAATTGGTATTGGTGTTTCATATGGATGGTTGTGGAATAAATTATTATGTTGTTCAACTTTTGGTGCACTAGGGATAGGTGCTGATAAACTGTTTCCGATGCATTGATATGCCAGGGGTAGTGTCATTAGTAGTGGTGATATGGTTTGTAGTTTATTCTCTTTTACTGTTTCTAATGGTTCTATTTTAAATGGTTCTGGTTTATACTTCCTTTCTGGTAATGGTGGTTTCTGTGTCCTTTTTGTTGATTCTAAAGTTCGTAATTGTAGTCCGTTTTCTGTTCTACGGATTGTAGTGTTATAATGTTTATAATTTGTATCAACGTAAATTTCTGTTGGTAGCTCATTGTTATTATGATTTGATGTTGTTACTTCTAATGAATGTCTACGAAAGTTAGGTCTATTTTTTCTCGTTTTGTTATTTAAGTTTCCATAATGCGAATTGTTATCGTCACTGTCGTTATGTATATTTTCTTCTTGTATTTGTGCTATTAGTTGTGTAAGTGTTTGTGAAAATATTCCAAATATTCCGGTTAGTAGTATTTTTGTTATACTTTCTTGTTTTCCGATTGCTTTATGAATAGCGAAAGCGTTATAGAATTTAATAATAAGATTTGTTATGAATAGTATCATGCTAATCATAGCATAAATAATAGCCATTTTCTCTAATATGTACCATGGCCAACCAAAGATGGTTAGAATTTGGTCTTTTAGCCATGCGCCGTCAAAAGTTTCCTTCCAGTTTACGCTTGGTTGATCTATCTGAAAGTTATATCCATTGATATTCAAATCTCGTTGCCATTTTAGTGATTGTTCATAATTTTTGTATGTTTGTAATAAACCTAATTGTTCGAGTTCTAAGAGTTTTAGTGCATTAGCTGGCAGTGCGTCTTGTAATGGTTTTTCACGGTCTCTCATGTATTCATGTAATAGGTCTCTTTTTCGTTCTTGTACTAGTTGTTCTTTACTGTAGACTCCGCTTTCTATTAGACTTGCCTTACTAAAGATATTGTCTAATACTATTTCTTCATGTGATATAGTGTTTAGTATTGTTTCAACTTTAACTGGATACGGTGTTAATCTGTATCGAGATGCTCCCTCAGTATCTATAGATATGAGTTGATCAAAATTACTGTGTGAACATGGTACCTTTTTTTCCCAAAGGTATGTTTGTCGTGTTAGTTGATGTACATATTGTACTCTGTTTTTGTATAGAATTGGTATTTTATCATAACATTCACGTGTTTGTGGTACATAAAGCGGTGATGATTTCTTTGCACATTTGTACATTTTCATAACGTTTACTCCTTCTTGTTTGACAAATATCGATCTGTCTCCTGTAAGGATGTATCCTAAAAGTGGTGTGTTCTTTTGTACTTGTGTTAATGTTAACTGTCGTAGATTTCTAGTTTGTTCGCAAATCTGTGAGTAAAATTCTATTGCTTGTAAATTGATTCTAGAGTATATGTTACTCATATATAAGTCCATTTTCATATTTAATTGTGTGTTTTCACTTACAAAACCGTAATAAAACTGATTGTTATCTTCATCTTTGTAGCGTGTATGCGTTGAGATGATGAGGTGTTTCGTTGAGGTGTTTCGGTGTTATTTTTTTGAATTTTTCATCATCGAATTTATCTTTCTTTCTGTTACTTTCTGTCTTGTATGTATATCAAAGCCATATTCATATATTATGTAAATATTATCGTATTTAGTTTTATGTAGGGGTTGTGGTGATCCGCATTCGCGTTCAACTATTGGATATATTTCAAATCGTGTTGCTATTGAGGCTGTTTTGTTTAATTTTATTTTCTCTTGTATATCTGGTGTTTGTACTGTTGTCCATTCTGCGTTTGTTTCTATCCAGTATCGGTCTTGGTATTTTACCATGTATGCATCAAATCTAATTCGTTCAAATAATTGACAATGGGTTTGGGGTTCCCAAACTATTGTTGCTTTTGTAAAAGGTATCGGTTGACACTCTCCTTTGCGGAGGTCGCATGGTAGTTTTGTTCCCATGTATGAGATTTCTTCCGTATCAAGATTTAGTATGAGTGATACTTCTCTTATTTCTAATGTCCAATCTAATATGTCTATTCTATTTTGTTTTTTTACTCCGGTTAAACAGTTTGATTGTGCGTTTTTTATTGCGGAGGGTATCCATGTTGGGTTTGTGTAATCATACACTATCCTTCCATATGGTGGTACCATAGGAGTATCTAAGTGAAATTGTATTTTACCTTGTAGGTCTTCAATTTTCTTTCGTAATGGTGGATTAGCTATGTAATTGAATGATATGTTGTATCTTGTTGGTTTATATTCTGTATTTTTCAGTAAGTTAAGTCTGGCGAGTTCGTTACGAACTTCGTCTGGGTCTAATATTTTTGTTCTTTGTGCGTCTGATACATAATAGCTAGGTATGTTTGCTCTTATGTAGTGGGTGTGTTGTGAACACCATTCTACTCGTTCTTTAATTGTTCCTGCAACTGCGTATGCTTTAATTTCTACTGCTTGTGCTTTTGATAATAGTTGAATTTCTGTTTTTGTCATGTCTAAATCTAGTGGTTTAAATTTGCATGTGCTAATTTTGTTCAGTTCTTAGTATTTTACGTTTGTTATTTCTTCTGCATCGCAATCGTAATGTTCAATAAAAATATCTTGAGGTCAAATTGCTGAGCCTTTTATGTTTTGTCCTGTTAATTCTACGTAGTCTTCCTTTGTCTGATGTTTTTGTCTTTTGTTGTTTAGTTGGAATTGTTCTAGAATACTATTTGTTAAGTGTTCTCTGTAAAAATTCCAGTTTTTTATCCATTTATCTATAGCTATGTTCCACATTTCTTCATAATCTGAACTGTTTTTAAATTCTTTTAATTCTGGTAATTTATAACTATCTGGAATTAGTGTTGAGTCTACTGTTAGATTTGATTGATTGTCAAATACGTGTTTCATAAGTTTGTTGAAGTTTTCTCGTTCTATTGTATTTGATGTGTTTATTTCTATTTTGTTTTTATTTTTGAAGTTTTTGATATGTTTCTCCATTCGTTCGTTGATGCGGTTTTTAATATGTTCTTTAAGTTTGTTTTGTATCTTGTATTGTGATTGTATTTCTGTGTCTATTTTCATATAAATAAATATTATTATTATTAATAATATTAGTATTATAGATTTTAGTTGAAACGGCATGTGTACGATAATCCTGTATGAGGATTGTAAAATGTCGCAAAGCCTAAAGTTTGTTTAGTATATCGATCAAACTTATAGACAAATTCAATACAAATGAACGGTGCTGGTGTCGTTGTTGTTACTATGGAGGGTGTTGTTGCATGAAATGGGTGATTAAATATTGTATCGTATTTGATCGTTGTATTAAACTTTAGTTCTAGAGATGGTGTTGCTAGAACTTCAAGTGCTGTATTTCGTTGGCGATGTGTTAGATTTAAGGTATTTGTAAGTCTATTTCTTGACCAGTTTGTGAGGGTATCTCCAAGATTAGTTGGTCCGTATAATGGTGGAGGTGGATTCCAGGTCTTATGATCTAATGGAAAAGGATATGTATGATCATTAGTTCTACTTAAAGTAGGTGGATTTGGATTTAGTACTGGTGTTGCTCGGGTTCTACCTGGATGACTTGATGCTAGTCTCATTTCTGGTATAAATGATGCTGGTGAGAGTGTTGTATTTCGTGTTGGTTGTAAGGAGTTTGTTATTTCTATTCGTGGTACGCTTATTGATGTGTTCGAGGATGACGATTGGTGTGATCTATGTGGTGTAGTGTTTGTATCGTTTGTTGCGGTGAAGTTGTTGACCAAAGTGAGCTATGTGGTGAATGTGTTGATTGTACACGAAAATGTTCTTGTACAAAGTTGAAATCCTGTCTTTGTTGAAATGTGGGTGGTAAGAAAGGATTTGCTCTTAATTCAGATGATGTAGGTGTTGGTATAGTATTAACACTTGAAAGATCGTTTGGTGAACTGATATTAAAATTATGGAGTGTTGGTGTTCGGGTTGGTGTTCCGGTTGGTGTTCCGGTTCGACTTGGTGGTTCTGACTGTCCGGCTTCTATAGGTCTTGTTATATTTGATTCTATATCAGTAGAATCGTATGAGACTAATGTAGAGTCTTGTGTGGGAAATGAGAGTGATGCTCTACGTCTGCCTCTTAATAGATGTCTAGTTTCTGTTCTCTCACGCCGTACTGTATACGGATTTTCGTTTCCTGGGTCTGTATCGTCTACTTCAGGCGATGTTGGTATATTTGTTAGATCTGTTACTTCGTTATGATGTGGTTGTTCTTGAGTATTGTTACGATTACTATTATTCTTTCATGACGCAATTTTTGCTGATTTTTAATTTTAAGCTCCGGAACCAGGTCCGTGTGGTGGGATCTGCATATATGGTGGTGTTAATATCAGTACTGGTATTAATTTTTGTTCTGGTTGGTGTGTTTGTGCTCCTATATTTGATATCCAAATTTCGTTATGTTGTATTCTTAAGTTTAACTGGTATATTACAACGTTTCCGTAAAATGGTGATTCTTCAGGGAATCCAATTTGTAGATAGAATTTTTGTGAATGTAATGTGTGATATATAGATTCTTCTATGTCGGGGTTTGGATCAATTTTTATGGGCTTACAAAGTATTAAGCACGTTCGTACAATATATAACTATTGCAATTTTAATAAATTTAAATATTTCCAGTTCTACTATATCTTTGTTTGTTTTACATGTATGGTATATATCAGGATGTATTTCGTGCATTGAATTATTGTACTGGTGGGCTTGCATATACTACTCTGCGATTTCTAATTACTTCATGTATTGTTACAATCGCTAGATACGTGGATATTACTACTATTCAAGGTACTAAGAATATAGTAAGAAATAATATTATTTTATTTAATATTAAATAGAGTGTTACTAATGTTTCTGAGAAATCAATTGTTGAAACGTATAAACGAGTGTTGTTATTTGGAAAAGATTTTTAATGCTGCACTGGAAAATGACAGTTATTTTCTTGTGTAACTGACACTTAACGGTGTCGCACTAATTTTATTAAATTTAAATTCACTGGTAAACTACAATAACAATAATCGGTATCATATTATCTGTTAGGCTTTTAGTTTATCGTATACAAGTTCAATAGCGTCTTTTTTACAAACTACTATGAAAACTGTGTTTAGTTTGTTAATATCAACACATTTATTCGTGTGTATTTGTTGTTCCAGTGTTTGGAATTCTGTAATAGTTTCGTTACAGAGCGTTATGTCTTTCAACAATTCAAAATGTTTTTCTCCCCAAAAGAGTTTTACTTCTTGTCCGGTTTCTGTTATTCCTTCAATTATGAATAAACAATCTTTAATTGAAATTTTACAATCAAGGGTTGTAACACTGTCGTTATCAAAATGTATATGACTATTTAAAGGAAAATTAAGTTGAACAAAATTGTCTCTTTGTACTTGTATTTTTATACAAAGCTGGTTTCTGATTAAAGAGTGCATAAACTCTGATGCTGCTAACATTGGTGGTTTTTCATCACAGTGATGTGTATAGTGGTGAATTAACCTTTCTGAAATGAAATTAAAGTAATTCAGTTTACCTCGTATGTTGGATTGTTTTGCAATTGAGTGTCGTTGATAAACTTGTATTATGAAAGATGAAATTGAGAAATAGTTTATCTTCTCTTTCTAAAGTGATATCGGGTGTTTATTACAATATAGAAACAAGGAAAGAAATGTGTTGAGATTTTGAGATAGAAAATTTTTTAATTTTGGGTTTACAATTTCGGTTTTTCAGCTTAGCTGAAATTTTTCAAAATTTTTCAAATTTTTCAAGTTAGTTTGGCAGTTGTGGATTGTATGATGCAAAATCAGAATTGTGATTTTTACTTTTTCGTTTCTGGTTCTCTACAATGTTTCTGACATTTACATATCTTCCGTTTTTCATACTTGGGTTTTTAAGTTGTCAATTTTAATAATTACTAGGTCTAATTAGAATGTTAGTTTCCTATTTCTTGAATTGGATTTACTTCTGACATTTTTCAGAACTTTTGTTCTCAAGATGTTGTTTTCTTGCGTAATTGATGTATTGGTATGAAGTTTATTATATTTGATGGTAGTTGACGTGTTTCCATCATGGTATGTTATGGTAATTAGTCTGATGTTGGTGCCAACTTTGTTGTTGTCTTTTGTTTTGAAGTAGGTTCTTTGATCATTGGTATGGCTCGTGGCATCAGTTTGTACCATGGAATTTGGTGCAAAAATGTCCAATTACTGAAATGGTATGATTGCTAATTGGATACGTTGTTGCAGTCTTCTGCAGTTTTGCAACTCTGCAATGTTAATTGGTAGTTGGTGCAAATGGTACAAAATGCTATGTTTGAGAAGCATTGACGTAATTGAAATGTTCTTTCAACTACTAATGATCTTGGTAAGATCAGTTTTGTTAGTCACCATCTTGTTTATGGTGTTGGTAAATGTTAATTGGTATGACATTTACGTTTTGTTAATAATTGCGTCTGCAAATAGACATTTAGTTTACTAGAAGGCTTAGTTTGCTTATACAATGAGACAATAAGTCTTTATTAACGTGTTTTATCATCCTGTCATCTTCATAGAGGATGGTGCCATTTTGTTCATCTCTTCATGCTAATTGGGTCCTTGTTGGTTTTTAGTGATTATCACTAATGAGTTACTGTTCGAGTTATCTCTAATTAGGTGAGCTAATGATGTATATGACGTTATTTGTATGACGTTAGTTGTTAACGTCCACTTTTCAATAACGTCCAAATTTTTACTAATGAGATGTATGACGTCCGTATTTGGTATGACGTGTATATGTATGACGTATATTGTTCTGTTCTGTGCAAAAAGGTGCACAGAGGATTAACCGTTCATAGTATCGAAGGTCTATTAGCCGAATCTTTATGTTTAAGTTCAAGTTCTATTGGCCGAATGTCTGATGGCCGAATGTATAATTATTGGTGTAGGACGTGTATGTTAAGAATGTGAGTGGATGTATTGTACATTTATGTGAATATATGTATTCAAAGGTAACGTGTATGAAAGTAAACGTGTATTTTAGATCCTGTTGCTTGAGATTACTGGATGTGCCTTATTGCGTGTTATTACCGAGATTGTTATTACGGAGATTGTTATACGGAGATTGTTATACTGAGATCATTTCCGTTTCTTTCTCATTACATTTTGAATAGAAGTTATTCCTTTGTTCTGGTGAACATATTCGTCCAATCGATACGTTACTCTATTTTTAGATGTGTTTCTTTTATTAGTTGGTACTCATTATTTTTAGCTTCCGTTTTTATTTCTAGTATTACCATTTATCCTGTTATTAATTATTTGTTGTTATTTTTA
Source organism: Convolutriloba macropyga (assembly GCF_964194025.1). Taxonomy (NCBI): domain Eukaryota; kingdom Metazoa; phylum Xenacoelomorpha; order Acoela; family Convolutidae; genus Convolutriloba; species Convolutriloba macropyga. Next base: position 46,491,697 of record NC_134471.1, read on the forward strand.
CTCTTTCCCGTTAGTTTATTAGCCATCGTTGTTGTTTGTTATTTCTAAATTTTCCTTTTTTATATTTATTGTGTCTTTTTTATTTTTATTAATGTTCGTGAATGTTGGCATCTTCCAAATATCTATTCCAATCCGTGAGGTGGATAGATCCTCGACCTTTTTTTATAAAAGATAAAATTATTTGTTCTTTGATTGTTTGTTATTTGGGTATTTGTTGTTTGTTTATTGTTTACTGTTAATATCAATTATCTCTAAACGTCTATTCCAGTTCTAAGCTTGTGAACACCAAAAAAATATACCTTTTGTGTTTTGAATTTTGTGTTTTTGAATTTTGTTTATATGAGAAATTACCCTTTGTGACAATCATAGTTGAGGTTTCAAGGGCTACTATCAAAACCTATTTGTCTTAGAATATCCTGCATGGATATATTTTATTTGTTATTTGTTGTTTGAATCTTTGTTATTTGTTTTTATCGATGATAATGGTTGCTGTTGTCAATTACTACGTGTGGGACGTTTGCCAAGCTGGGTGAGCGTTTGCCAACTGGGTGGGCGTTTGTCAACTGATGGTTTGTCAGAGGATGGAAGATGTTTTCTTAAAATAAATTCATAACATATGTTCAAACTTCCAGTGTCATTAAACAGTTAGATCCCTTTTATGTTTTTATATTTTGTTGATTTATATAGGTTATCCACCAAAAGGTGTTAAAATATTTGGTGATGGTTGTTCCCAAAGATATTTATGGAATGTTAATATCGGAATTGTTATTTCATAACTGGTTCGTAAATTATGATGATATATCTCGGGGGTATGATCCAATGTGTCATTAGTTGGTTAGTGGTTAGATGAATACTAGCACCTTTTAGTACTATTATTTTTATTCTGTTCACGTGTATTCATGTTTATTGTTTGTAATATTTTCCTGTGTTAATTTAGATGTATTTTTCGTTTCTTTTCTAATATATTTGGTTCTGCACACAAGGTTCGGGTTAGGTATGTGTGCCCGTAGAAATACTGAATGTACATAGGAATGTACATATAGATAGTTATATGGTTATAATTTGATAGATTTTCGAATTATTCATAGATTATATTTTGAATATTCTAGGAAGATGTTTGTTGAAAATTGATATATTAGGTAATATTGGAACATTAAACGGTTACGGGATCTGTTTAGTAGTTTTACTAATGATAGCTGTATGTACGGATTATCAAGAATTGACTTTTGGTATAGTTGGTCAAGTGAAATGAATATTTTATAACGTTAGAAATTTTCGAGTTTGTGTGTAATATTATACGTGATAGTGAGAGTATTAAAGTTGAATCCACAATCCATAGTGGAGTATTGTACAGTAGGTATGTATTAATTTGTCAATGTCAATTGTTGCAAATACAATGAATAGCGTTGTATTGATACGGGTTATTAATATTAGTATTAATTTGATTATTATTATTATTATAAATATTATGTATTATTGTTCTTTAATTATGGTGTTAATAGTATTTTCTTCTTACGAAGATTGTAATTATGAGTTTCTTGAATTTCATCTTGTGCTATGTGTTTTTTGTGTGATGTTTGTATAGTAGGGTGTAATTTCGTTCGTTAGTAAGTAGTTTTGTAATTCAAGATTAATATGTATTTCTTTCGGGTAATACGCTACTATGTGATTTCTGTGTATTGTTATATATTCTTTATTGTTATCTTTTAATATGTATGTTGTTTCTGTAGGTTTATCGACGATAAGATATGGTCCTGTTTTTAGTGGTAGTAGTTTTTTAGATACGCCGTCAATTTGTTGATGATTTGTTACTAATACGAAAGTATTTTTCTCAAGTGGTTTTGCTGTACGAAATCGGAGGTTCATCTCATCTGTTAACTTTTTGCGGTTTTGAAGTATTTTTGTTATTGTACGATATGTATCATTATAATGTTTTTCTTTATCAAGGAATCATTTAGTGAATGTTCCTTTTTGCAACTTTTGGTTGAAAACGACTTCATATGGTGACATACCTAATCGTGTTTGGTATTGGGTATTATATGCATATGGGAAGAACTTTGCCTTCCTTGACCAATTTTGGTATTTCTCGTCTAATAATGTTCTGATAAATTGTCCGATTATTCTGTTTCTTCCTTTTACTAATCCGTTTGTCCAAGGTGCATATGTTGTACTTGGTTTAAACTTGATTTCAAAGTAGTTACATAAATGTGTTAATTCTGTGTTAATGTATTCTGATCCGTTATCGGAAGGAATTTCTTCTGGTAGTCGGAAGTTCATAAAGCAAAGTTCAAATAATGCTGTAAATGCATATTGTGCATTATTTTTGGGTGCACACATAATTGTTACATAGTGTGAAAATGCATCTACTATTACAAAGATAAAATTATTTCCTTCTGATGATGCGTGGATGGGTCCTTTTGTATCTATCATGATCATTTCATTAAAATATGATTTTGTCGGTGCTAATTGTTCTTTTTTACTTTTTGTTTTTGTGTTTGCAAATACTTTGTTTGTTTGACATTGTATGCAATCTGCTATTAGGATTTTTATCCAGGTTGTTAAGTTTGGAAAATAATATTTCTCCATTATGTTTCTTTTTGTTTTTTCAAGTCCTGTATGACCAACTGTGTCTGTGCAATGATTTTCGTAGAAGATACATAGTAGTAATGTTAATGGTAAGCATATTCTTTGGATTGTGCTTTTGTGAATCCTAATGATGATTTTAATTATTCCGCTTTTTTCATCAATTACTATTGATTTAAACTTTCTATAAAATGCAAAGTGTCCTTTGTTTCCGCGTATGTCCATTGTTACTGAATGTGGTTTATTGTTATGGTTTTTCCACATTTTTACTTTGTGAAGTACTGGATCTATGATTTGTGTTTCTCTTATGAGATCTTCTGTGATTTTCGTTTTTTCATCATAGAAAATGTCTGTTATTTTTGCGTTATCGTAATTATGTTCTTGTTTAACATTGTTAATGAGTCTAAGATAGTCATCGTCATGGTGAACCGTGTATGGTCCTTTTTGGTTTTTCTCAATAATCAAGTCGTCTTTTTCTACAATTGGTGATTGCCAGTTTTTTGTTTTTGGTTTGTATTTCTGCATTAAATTTGTTTTTGTCTCTGTGTTATACTTCTCGTATGAGATTGGGTGATATTCGTTTTTATCAATGTTGATTTCGAAATAGTTGTTATGTATTTTAGCTAAAACTGGATAGTGTGTTTTTTCTTTACTGTCTTCATCTGTGTTGTTACATAAGCTGTATTTGCATTCGAGGTTATTTGCAAATGGTGTTTTTGCAAAAAAGAATTTTATGTTTTCCGGTATTTCTACTGTAATGTCTCGTGTTTTAGTAAAATGTTTTTCATCTATTGTTCTACTAAGAAGATCGGGTAGGGCTAGGTTTTTCCCTTCTGTCCAAAAAATGTTTAAATTTGGAAATTTCATTAGTATAAGTTGAAATCTGTAAACTCTGTGATTCGGTTTATTCTTTTGTGTAAATAGATAAATTATTGGTTTGTGGTCTGTAATTAGAATAATTGGATGATTTGAGCCCGTTAGTAGGAATTCATATTCCGCTAGGGCGAATATGATCGCTGACCATTCTCTAATTAATGTAGATAGTCGCATCTCAATTGGTGTGAAAAGTCTAGAGTTTGCTGATATGAATCTCATTTTCTTTTCAGTTGGTTGCTGTTGTAATAATGCTGCTCCAATGCCTGTGTTGGATGCATCTGTTATGATGTAAAATGGTTTTTTAGTGTCTGGCATTGTTAATTCGAGTTTATGTGTTATTGTTCTTTTCATTTGTTCAAAAATTGTTTGATGTTCTTTTGTCCATTTTAAGTCGTTCTCTTTGTGTAAGAGATTATATAATGGTTGTAGTATTGGTTGCATACCACATACGTATTTCGCTAGGAAATTTATTGTTCCAAGGTATCGCTGTAAAGCTTTTATACTCGTTGGTGGTTCCAGTTTTTGGAATCCATCGATCCGTGATCTAAGTGGTTTCACTTTTTTATCTTCAATTATATGTCCTAAGAATTTTACTTTCTTTAACATAAAATATGTTTTGTCGGGTGCTGCTTTTAGGTTTTCTTTAAGTAGTATTTTGTGAAATTCTATCAATGTTTCGAACATTTGTTCATATGAATTTGTTTGAATAAATATGTCATCTACGTATGTAATGACTGTTCCTTTTCTAATAAGGGATATAAAAAATGTGTTAATATTGATGCAAATGCTGCTGGTCCGATTGATATTCCGTAGAATAATCGTTTAAAACAGTATTGTTCATTTCCAATTGTAAAATGTGTATATCGCATTGATTCTTCGTCAAATGGTATTTGGTTATATGCGCTATTTAGATCTGCTGTTGTGAATATTGTTCCATTATCCTTGTTAGGGCTACATCAACTGGTTCGATTGGCCAGTTACATTTGGATTCATCTATCATGCTGTTCAAGTATCTTGCATCTAGCACGATTTTTAGAGATTCACCTTTTCGTAGTATTATTACTGGATTTGTGAATGTGTTCCCTGTTGATAATTGTTCTTTATTAACGGGTGCAATGATGTCGTATTTTTTTAATTTGTCTAATAGTTTTTGTATTCGTTCCCAAAGGTGTATCGGTACTTTGTTTATTCTTTGTTTTTTGAAAATTGCATCTTTTTTCATCGGTAGGTTCAATTTTACTTTTGTTTTTCCGACGTCAAATTTTGTTGTTGCATATACTTGTTTGTAATGTAAAATGATTTTGACTACTTTTTCGAACTCTTCTTGTGTTAAGTGTGAATGTTGAAAATCAAACATTTGTATAAATTCTTTTTCTTGTTCTGAATATTCGTTAATATTAAATTTGCATTTAAAGATTGGTTTTCTTTCAAATGTTGCTACTTGTTCAATTGTTTCGTTTTTTTGTATGTTGAGTATTTCATTAATATCGTGTTCACTTTCGTATGTTAGATGATACAATGCTGTGAATAAGTCAATTGAATTTGTTTGATATATTTCGTTATCTTGTTTTCTAAATGTAATGTTTCTATTCATGAAACCAATTAACTCTGTATTTATGGTTATTCTATGTCTATTTTTGTTAACTAGTAAAATGTCTATGAAGTACTCTTCATCTGTTGTGAAGTCTTTTATATCTGTAAAAGATATATTGTGATATTTGTTTATCGGTTCAAAGTAGAAATGTGATTTATGTATTGTTTTTTCATTTGATTTTTTCATCTGTTTATATATAAGTATTGGAAATGTTATGCTTTTATTTTGGTTCTGTTCGATATAAATTGTTTCTCTGTTAAACATTGGATATAATCGAGAGTAATACGGGTATCCTTTTGTACTATTCATATAGAATATAATATCGTTATCTAAGATTGTGTTTGTATTTAAGGTTAGTCTATTTGTGTTTACATTTATTGTTTCAATGTATTCTTTGAAGAAAGGGGTGCCTAGGATGTTATGATTGCATTGAGTTACATAAAAATGAATGTAAAAATTGTTCTGAGGTTTGTTTCTGTTATTCAAGATTCTATCTGGTGTTAGAGGTAATTTGACTGTTCCGTATGTTTCTATTGTGGTGTTGTTCGCTGCAGTTAATGTTTTGTTTGCTTTTTCTAATTGTATTTCTGGGTTAGTATATTTTATCTCATTCCAAGTATCTTCATTGAGTAAAATTAATGTTGCTCCTGAATCCAGTAGAAAATCAATTTCTAAATTGGTTTTTGTTTAGTGAAATCTTGTTCAAATTTATTACACTGGTACATCGGTAAGATCCATGTTGGGTTACTTTCTAATGTATTTATTAATGTATTGCATGTATCTTCGTTTGCGTTATAGAATTTATCTAGTATCTCTTGATCTTCGTCTGATGACTCTGATGTGTATTCGCATTCATCAATTCCTGGAGGGTCATCGTTTTGTTTTTCTGATTCAATGTTATTTGTTCTGTTTTTGTTTTTATTATTGTTGTATTTATTTCCTTCATTTCGTCGTTCTTTAGAGTAATTCCTTTGATTTTGTTCTCTTTGTGAAGAATTTCTCCTGTCGTCTCTGTTATTATTGTTTGAGTAATTTCTATTGTTACTACTTGAACGTTGTCTAAATCTGTCGTTTCTGTGTGGATCTCTGCTGGTATATCTTTGTCTGTTATTGTTATTGTAGTTGTTATTATTTCTGTTATATGGTGATTGTTGTCTTGAGTTGTTTCTGTCTGTATATATTGAACTTGATCTACTATTGTATCTATTAAAATTGTTATTTCTACTGTAGCTGTTTCCTCTGCTTCTACTGTAATTGTTTCTGTTATAACTTGTACTTCTGTTATTGTAATTGTGTGACTTCTGGTATCCTTGATAATTCCTATTATCTCTAGGATTTTCGTTGTTATTATAATTGTTCCTTGATTGTGATCTGTATGGGGTTCGGCTTCGTGAATTGTTATATATCGGTGACGTTGGTGGTAATTGTCTTCCGTTAATGTAGTTTGAATCAATTTTTCTGATTGGTAAATTTTGATTATTTCTCATATGACCATAGAATGATCTTTCTTTTGGTCGTGCTATGCTTTCTCGACGTGGTCTTTTAAAGCATCTACCTTTAGTATGTCCGTGTGAGCTGCAATAGCTACAAAACAATGCAAAATTTGGTCTACCTTTAAAATTCATTTTGTCATATGTATTATTAATTCCGTTACATTTTGTTCCTTCAAATGCTTCTAAGTCGTTTTGGTTAAGTTCGCTGATATTGTTACAGGCTATATTCATTTGTTTTAGATCGTCATTGATATTACTTGTACTTTGATTAACTTCATATAATCGTTTGTGATTATTTGTTATAGTTCTTGTTAGATCCATCTGGTCTATTTTTTCTACCAATGCTTTGAATGGCATTTCTGGTTCTCTTGGCGTTTGTTTATGATTCGCATGCTTTTTTAATGCTGCTGTTTTTAGTTCGTTATCCAAACATCTAATAAATGTTTGGTTCATTACGCTATTTCTGTAATCTTCTGTGTACAGTGAATATGCAGTTTTTACGAGAGTTTCTATTCTCAGTGCTAATGATCTTAGTGATTCGTTTGTGTGTTCTTGTAGTTGTTGAAATATTATTTTTGCTTGTTGTTTTGACTTTTCAGAGTCAAACATATCTGAAAATTCTTTGCAAAATGTTTCCCAATCTAATTTTGTTTCACTCGGAAGTGTTGAATACCATTTTTGTGCAGGTCCTTGTAGTGTATGTAGTATTAAAGCTGCTCTTTTTACTTTCCATTGATGATGTCCAGGTTTTTTTACTGGTTCTATTCCACTGCTAAGTATCATAGCTGCAACTATACTGTTTAAGTATTCTTCAACAGTATATGCTGGGTCTGTACCATCGAAAGGTCTTATTGTTGTGGGTACTGAACCACTGCTGATGCTTTGTTCTATTTGAGGTTCTTCGTTTATACTCATTGAGGTCAATTGTTTATAAAAGGGTAGAGGAGGTTCTACTACGGTTGTTTCTCTTTCTTCTGTTGTGATAGAGTTGGTTCTTCTATTCCGATTTTCTTGTTGTCGATTTTGTTGTCTATTATTATTTTGTATATTTTCTTTCGCAATATTGTCTATATTCCTGTTAGTGAATAATTGTTCATTTTCTGTTCTGAGGTTTGTTTGTCTATTTATGTTATCCAGAGTTTTATCAAGTCTGTCGAATACCATTTCTAGTGCTTCTTCTTGTCTTTTTTCCATTCTTCTATTCATTTGTTGATATTTCATTTCCAGATTATCTATTAGTTTATTTGTGTGGTTTGTTACTGTAGCTGTTATTTCATTTTTTAGTTCCATGTAATTATTTGTTTGTTGTCACCAATATTGTTCGTGATACTCTTGGTTATCATTTAGAGAACTAATATATATATTGTTTCTATTATCTCTCATTGGGTATTTCCGTCGAGCATTTTGGTTCACTGATGGTGGTAATTGATTTTCAAATCTCTCTTTCTTCGGAATCTGAGATATCTATGTCTTCGTCTATATTTTGTTGATTTCCAAATAAATTCGATGTCAATTGTTTATCCGGCTTTAGTGTTGATTTTTGTTTTAGTTGTAAGCTATTATTTGTTTGAATGTCTTTAGGTGTTGATGTCGATGTTAGACTTCTTGATAAGTTAAATGAAGAAGATCCTGTCTGACTTTGATCCGTGATTTTTACATGACTTTGTAATCCTTCGATGAAGTTTATGCTATTGGAGCATATTTTTAATGTGCTTTCAATATGTTCTGAATAGTGTTTGCTATTCCAAATGTTTTGGAGTTCGTCACATAAATGACTAATTTCCTCCGGAAATGTTTCTCCGAATTGAACTCGTTTTTCATTAATGTGTTCGAAGTTGTCTAGCCAAAATAGGCATGTAAATTCAGATACTATTTTTATTATATCTAATGTTGTTGTTTTAAAATCTGGTTTTAATTCAATTGTTTTTGTTAGCCAATTGTTATAATTTTTTATGTCTGATCTTAATTTATCGTTCACTGACTGTATTTGTTGACGATGTTCGTTTAGGTATCCGGCTGTATTCCTTAGTGTTTTGTACGTTGTGGATGTTACTGCTGTCAATTTTGTTTTATCTTGTAATTCCTCATGCCTTTTCAAGAATATTTTAAGCATATCCGATAGTGATGTTTCATTTTGGAAATTAAAAAATATCTTTTTATTTCCTTTTTCATCTGTTAGTGTGAATGTGTAATGTTTGTTATATTGGTCACTATCCAGTAGTATGACTGGTAGATAATGTACAAAATGGTTTCTATGTATATTAATCTGTTGTATATGTTTTGTTTCTTTGAAGAGGTTATTCTTCAAGTTTGTTATTATTCTGTATATAATTTCACGGTTTTCTTGTGGACAATCGTTAGCAATTGTAAATGGTATTAAGAAATTGTTACTACTTGTTTGTTCATTGTAGTTGTAAGCCATTTTAATGTTCTTTTTTCTTTATATGCGTTATGTTTACCAACAATACTTTTGTTATTTATTCGATATTTTTTGTTTGTTTACCCAATTTAGTTCAGCACTGGTCGCACCAGATAAGACGTGTCCTGAGGGTTCCCTTTATAAGGATACTTCTAGAACTGTCTTATGGTTGTCTCAAGAATATGGTGTACTCTTAAGGCTTACCTGACTAACTAAAGTTCTATATCTCTAGTCTGTTACTCTTCTATCTGAGCTTCAGTAGACAGTGCACGGGCCCCAATGCTAAAGTCTAACGTATATCTCAATACAAAACAAGAGTGGAGTAGAGAGAGAGAGAGAAATATACTTTATTATTTTATCAGGTGGTTAACTGGTACTGACTAAATAACTTTCTCTTCTGTCTAGAGGGGTAAATGGGTAAAACATCTAAAGGAAAGAAAGGAAAAGATATTACTCCCTTTTTATCCAATCAGGGAAGAGTATTTTCAGTCTTTATTTATTTAAATAATAAAGTCTTTCAAATAGTCTTTTCTGGAAGTCATATTTGACTCCAATTTGCGTGTGTCTATCAATGTGTATAGGTGTTTCAGCATGTATTTGTGTCTGTCTTTGCGTGTGTATGTGTGTGTATTGATTGTGTGTATGTTTATTTTTGCGAGTGGGCATGTGTGCTGGTTTGTTTGTTTGTTTGTGTGTGTGCCTGTGTTTGCGTTTGTGTTTGGGTGTGTATGTGTTTGTGTTCTTGTGCCTGTGTGTTTGTTTTTGTATGTGTGTAAAGGAGTGTATATGTGTGTGTCTGTGTGTGTGCTTGCTTGCATGTGCGCGTTTGTTTTCCCGTGTGTACGTTTGCGTGCGTGTTTCATTGTGTTTGTGTGCGTTTGCGCGTATGTGTGAGTCTGTATGTGTGTTTGTTTGCGTACGTGTGTGTTCGTGTGTGCGTGCGCCTGTGTTTGTGTTTATGGGTGTGTGTGTATGTGTTGGTGTGTTTGTGTGTGCGCACGTGTGCGTGTATGTGTGTGTGTGTGCGTGCATCTCTGTTCGCGTGTGGGTGTGCCTGTGTGTGTGTGTGTTTTTGTTTGTCTTTGTGTGTGTATGTGTGAGCGTGTGCGTGTGATTGTGCGCTTTTTGTGTTTGTGTTTTTGTGTTTGTGTTTGAGTGCATAAGAGTGTTTGTGTGTGTTTGTTTGTGTTTGTGTCTGCTTGTGCTTATACAGGCGCGTGTGTTTGCGCGCGTCTGTGTGCTTGTTTGCGTGTGTGTATGAATATGTATGAGTGTGTGTCTGTGTGTATGTGTATGTGTTTGCGTTTTTGTGAGTCTCTATGTGTGTTTGTGTGCGCGTGTGGGTTTGTCTTTGCGCGCGAGTGTGTTTGTGTTTGTATCTGGGTGGGTACGTGCGTGTGTGTGTGTGTGGGTGTTTGTGCGTGTGTGTGTGTGTGTGAAAGTGTGCGCCTGCCTTTGCGTTTCCGTGCGTTTCTGTGTGTTTGTGTGTGTTTGCATGTGTATTTATATGTGACTGTGAGTCTGTGCGTGTGTATGTGTGCGCGTGTGTTTTTGTGTGTATGTGTTTGTGTGTGCCAATCAAGTGTCTTTGTGTTTGTGTTTGGTTGCACATGTAAGTTCATGGGTTTGTGTGTCTGTTCGTTTTTGAGTGTGTTTGTGTGTTTGTATGTGTGCATGTGAGCGTGTGTGCGTGTGTGTGAGAGAGTTTGTGTCTGTATGTTTGTGTGCGCATTTGTGTTTATCATTTGTGTGTGTGTGTGCGTGTAATTTTGTTTGTGTGTGTATTTGTGTCTGTGCGTGCGCGTGTGTGAGAGGGAGTGTATGTGTGTTTGTGAGTGTATGCGAGAGAGAGGGTGTGTGTGTATGCGTGCGTGTGTGTCTGTGCGCATATTTTTGTCTATATGTGTGTTTGTGTGTGTATTTGTGTGTGCGTGTGTGTTTGTGTTTGTGTCGGGGTGTGTGCGTGTGTGTGCTTGTCTTTGTTTGTGCGCATGTGCTTGTGCCTGTGTGTGTGTGCGCTCGCGCGTGCGTGTGTGTGATTGTGTCTATATGTGCGTGCCTGTGTGTGGTTGTGTGTGCGTATGTGTTTGTTTGTGTGTGTGTGTGTGTCCCTGTGTGTGTGTGTTTTTTTTCGGCGTGCGCTTGTGTGCGCGCGTGTGCGCGCCTGTGTGTGTGCCCGTGTGTGTGTTTGTGCGCGTGTGCGTGTGTGTGTATATGTGTCAATTTTTGTGTGTGGGTGTTTGTGTGTGTAAGCGCACGCATGTTTGTGCGTGTATGTGTGTGTAAGTGTGCGTGTGCCTTTGTGTTTGCGTGCGTTTTTGTGTGTTTGTGTGTGCGTATTCCTTTCTGTATGTGTGTGTGTGTTCGCATGTGTAATTATGTGTGACTATGTGTGTGTAAGCGTAATTATAATTGCGCGTGTGTTTGAGTGTGTGTGTGTGTGTTTGTGTGTGCCAATCAAGCGTCTTTGTGTTTGGTTGCACTTGTGTGTTCATGTGATTGTGTGTTTGTTTGTTTTGAGTGTGTTTGTGTATTTGTATGTGTGTATGTGTGCGTGTGTGCTTTTGTGTCAGAGAGTTTGTGTCTGTATATGTGCGTATGTTTGTGTGTGTGTGTTTGTGTTTAAGCATTTGTGTGTTTGTGCGTGTAAGTTTGTGTGTATGTGTGTGTGTTTGCATGTGTATGTATGTGTGACTTTTTGTGTGCGTTTGTATTTGTGCGCGTGTGTTTTTGTGTGTATGTGTTTGTGTGTGTGTTTGTTTTTTAGTGTGTTTGTGGGTTTGTATGTGTGTATTTGTGCGTGTGTGCGTGTGTGTGAGAGAGTTTGTGTCTGTATATGTGCGTATGTTTGTGTGTGTGTGTTTGTGTTTAAGCATTTGTGTGTGTGTACGTGTAAGTTTGTTTGTATGTGTGTGTTTGCATGTGTATGTATGTGTGACTGTGTGTGTGCGTTTGTATGTGTGCGCGTCTGTTTTTGTGTTTATGTGTGCGTGTTTGCGTGTGTGTGAGAGAGTTCGTCTCTGTATATGTGTGTATGTTTGTGTTTGTGTGTATTTATGTTTATGCTTTGGGGTGTGTGTGTGCGTGTAAGTTTGTGTGTGTGTTTGTATTTGTGTCTGTGCATTTGTCTGTGTGTTTGCGTGCGCGTGTGCGAGAGGGAGTGTATGAGTATGTGTGTTTGTGAGTGTATGTGAGAGAGAGAGAGTGTGTATGTGTGCGTGTGGGTGTGTGAGTGCGTGAGATTTGTGTGTGTGTGTGTTTATGTGTGTATGCGTGTGTGTGTGTGTTTGTTTGTATATTTGCGTCTATATGTGTGTTTGTGTAGGTATTTGTGTGTGCGTGTGGGTTTGTGTTTGTGTCGGGTTGTGTGAGTGTGTGTGCGTGTCTGTGTTTGTGCGTGTCTGTGTTTGTGCGCATGTGTTTGCGTCAGTGTGTGCGCTCGATTGTGCGTGTGTGTGTATGTATATGTTTGTGTTTGTGCGTGTGTTTTTGTTTGTGCACAAGAGCGAATGTGTGTGTGTGATTGTGTGTATATAAGCGTGCCTGTGTGTGGCTGTACGTATGTGTTTCTCTCTGTGTGTGTGTGTGTTTGCATTTGTATGTGAGTTTGTCTGTTGTAATTGCGTGTGAATGTGTGTGTTTGTGCGTGTATGTGTGTGTAAGAGTGCGCGTGCCTTTGTGTTTGCGTGCTTTTGAGTGTGTTTGTGTGCGCGTATAACATTGTGTGTGTGAACGTGTTTGCGTGTGTATGTATCTGTGACTGTGTGTGTGTGTATGTGCGCGTGTGTTTGCGTGTGTGTGTGTGTGTGTTTGCGTGGATGGTTTTATGTGTATGATTGTGTGTGCGAGCAAGTGTCTTTGTGTTTGTGTTTGGTTGCGGATGTATTTTTATGTTTCTGTGTGTGTGTTTGTTTTGTATGTGTGCTTATGTTTGTTTATGTGTATGTGTGTGTGTCTGTGTGTGTGGTTGTGTGTGCGTTTAAATTTGTGTTTGTGTGTTTGCCTCTGTTTGTGTGTTTTTCTGTGTGTATGAATGTTAATGGGTGTGTGTGCGTGTGTCTGTGTGTGTGTGTTTGTTTATTTCTGTATGTGAATTTGTATGTGAGTTTGTCTGTGTGGGAGTGTGAATGTGAGCGCTTGTGTTTGCGTGTGTGTGTGTGTGTTTGTGCGTGTATGTGTGTGAAAGTGTGCGCGTGCCTTTGTGTTTGCATGCGTTTGTGTGTGTTTGTGTGCGCGTATGTCTTTGGGTGAGTGAGTTTGTTTGCGTGTGTATGTATGTGTGACTGTGTGTGTGCGTGTGTACGTGTGTATGTGTGCGCGTTGGTTTGAGCGGGCGTGTGTGTGCTAGCGTGTAAGTTTGAATATATATGATTGTTTGTGTGCGTGTGGGTTTGTGAGTGCGAGCAAGTGTCTTTGTGTTTGCTTTTCTTTGCTCATTTCTGTTTATTTGTTTGTGTGTGTTTCTATATGTGTATGTGCGCTTGTGTGCGTGTGTGAGAGAGATTTTGTGTCTGTATGTGTGTATGTATGTGTGTGTATTTGTGTTTAAGCGTTTGTTTGTGTCTGTGCGTGTGTGTGTTTTTGCGTGCCTGTGTGTGAGAGGCAGTGTAAGTGTTTGTGTTTTTCTGAGTGTGTGTGTGATTGTGTATGTGAGCGTGTGTGTGAGCTGTGTGTGTGTTTATGTGTTTGTGGTTGTGTAACACTGTGTGTGTGTTTATTTGTGCGTGTGTGTTTATATGTGTGTATGCGTGTTTGTGTTTGTGCGTGTATATGTTTGTTTGTGTGTGTATTTGTGTGTGCGTGTGTGTTTGTGTGTGCACATATGTGTTTGTGCGTTTGTGTGTAAGTTGTGTGAATGAGAGTGAGAGAGAGTGTGTGTATCTGTATGTATGCGTATGTCTGAGTGAGTTTGTGTGTGAGTGCGTGATTGAGTGTGTGTGTGCGTGTGTGTGTAGGTGTGTGTGTGTGTGTGTTTATTTGTGTGTAAGTGTGTAAAACTGTGTGTGGGTGTTTGTTTTTGCGTGTGTGTTTATATGTGTGTATGTGTATGTATGTGTGTTTGTGAGTGTATGTATGTGTGTGAGAGTGAGCGATAGTGTATGTGTGCATGTGTGCGACTGAGTGTGTGCGTGTCTGTATCCGTGCTCGCGCGCTTTTGTGTGAGTACGTTTGTAGGTGTGTTCGCTGGTTTTTGTGTATGTGCATGTGTTTGTGCGTGTGTGTGTGTTCGTGTGTGTTCTTGTGTGTGCGTGTGTGTTTGTGTATGCGTGCGAGTGTGTATGTGTTTGTGTTTGTGTGTGTGTTTGTGTGTGTTTGCGTGTGTATGTGTGTGTGTTTCTGTATGTGTGTTTCTGTGTGCGCGTGCGTTTGTGTGTGCGCTCGCGTGTCTTTCTGTTTGTGCGTAGGTGTGTGCGTGTGCGTGTGTGTGTGTGTGTGTGTGTCTGTGTGTTATTGCGTGTATGTGTGGTGTAATGTGATTTTCTTTTTGCGTGTGTGCATTTGTATTTGTGTGCTTGCGTGTGTGTGCGTTTGTGTGTGTGTGTGTGTGTGTTTGCGTGTGTGCATGTGTGTGTTTTTGTTTTGAGTGTTAATGTATGTTTGTAAGTGTTTGTTTGTGTGTATGTGTGTGTGAGAGAGAGTTTTTGTCTGTATGTCTGTGTGTGTTTGTGTGTGCATATTTGTGCTTAATTGTTTTTGTGTGTGTGCGTGTGAGTTTGTGTGTGTGTGAGTGTGTATGTGTTTGCGCTGGTTTCTGTATGGGCATGTGTTTGTGCGTGTGTGTGTGTGTTTGTGCGTGTGCTTGTGTGTGCGTGTCTGTTTGTGCGTGCGCGCGAATGTGTTTTTGTTTTTCTCTGGGTGTGTGCGCGTCGGTGTGTGTGTCTGTATTTGTATGTGCGTGTGTGCGTGTGTTTGTGAGTGCTCATGTCTGTATGTGTGTGTAGGTTTGTGTGTGTAGTTGTGTTTAAGTGTTTGTGTGTGTGTGTGAGTGTGTGTATGTGTGTGCGCTGGTTTTTGTGGTTGTAAATCCGTTTGTGCGTGTGTGTGAGTTTGTTTTTGAGTGTTTATGTATGTTGGTATGTGTGTGTATTTGTGTTTAAGTGTTTGTGTGTTTGCGTCTGTGCTTCTGTGTGTAGGTGTTTGTATGTGTGTGCGTGTGTGTGTGTGTTTATATGTGCGTGTGTGAGAGGGTGTTAATATGTATATGTGTTTGAGTGTTTGTGTAACAGAGAGTGTGTATGTGTTCGAGTGTGTGATTGAGTGTGTGCGTGTGTGTGTGTGTGTGTGTGTGTGTGTGTGTGTGTGTGTGTGTGTGTGTGCGTGTTACGTAGTAAATGAACGAATTTTAGGGTGGCCGGTAGTCTCGCAGACAGACCCGGTTTGCACGGTAAAGCACTAAAGCTAACTGTCAAGGGCATTAAAACCGAAGAATTAGTTGATACTAGGGTTGTTGAAGTTACTGTGAAACCAAGAGAACATCAAGAATTCAAAACATTTTCCATCAACCCATTCGTTGAAGAGAGTCTGAACGTTGGCTCAGATATAATTAATATACAGGGCCTGAAAGAGACCTACCCACAGTTAGCAGTCCTTGATCCCGTAACATATTCCTATAAAGATCTTGAGATGATACTCGGCCAAGATGTCTATCTTGCCATCCGCCCGTTAGAGTAGTTCTTTGCCGATGAGAAGCGTTCACCCGTTGCCGTACGCTTACCCATAGGTTGGGTTTTAAGCGGTCCGTTACCATCGAATTCGTGTTTAACTTCAACGTGCTTTAAAGTGAATATCGAACATGACGAGGAGTTAGCAAGTCAAGTAAAGTCATGGTGCAACATCGAATCATTTGAGGTAAACGAGCAGACCGACGCATGATCTGCAGCAGACGCAAGGGCTCACGGAATTCGTGAGAAAACCACCGTACACAATGGCCTGAGATACGATCTTGGAATGCTCTGGGCAGCAGATAACACCAAGCTCGCAAATAATTACTTCTCCTCCATTGTGCAACTAAAGTCTCTCGAAAAACGATTGGACAAGGATGAAGACTTTAGGGAAAAGTATAGTAGTACCATATCAAGGAAGACCTAAATAAGGGATATGTAATTGAGGTTGCGGACGCTCACGAGGTTGAGAACTGGTCCGATAATGAGATAACTACCCCACCATCCAGTTTTAAACCCAAACAAACCAGGTAAGGTGAGTAGGGTGCTCAAAGTAGCAGCAAAGTTTCATGGTGCCTCGCTGAATAATTCCTTGCTCACTGGCCCTGATCTGCTTCAAAACTTTATTTATGCTCTTCTCCGCTTTCGACAGCAGCCATATGCCGTATCTGCCGACATTGAGGGAATGTTTCTACAGGTTGGCGTAATACCATCAGATCAAATATCACTTCGCTCTCTGTGGCGGGAGGACCCCACAACTTGCATTGTAGTGTATCAATATGAGCGCCATATCCTCGGGGCTAAAGACTCGCCCACAAGCGCCAACTATTGGTTACAACGCACTGCGAGAGACAACGTAAAGTTTTACCCCGAAGCTGAAAAAGCCGTCCTTGAAAAATTTTACATGGACGATTACCTTGACTCAGTGGAGTCTCCTGAGAAGGCCATCAATAGGTCGAAGGAATTGGCACATCTTCTCCATCTCGGTTGGTTCAAGCTTACAAAGTTTGTAAACAATGTGCCAAATCTGGCTGATCGAATTGATGGTTCTCTTCAATCTACTGAACCCAGGGTTATTGCATCATGCAGGAGGATTCATCGCACATGCTTGGCTTAAAGTGGGACCACACTAATGACACTTTATTTGTGAGTAGGTGTACATGCTGCGCTGTCACCAAATCACTCACGCAGTGCTTGGTCCTAAGTCTGGTCTCGAAAGTTTACTGTTGGTGCTCGACTGCCCTTAAATTACAATCAGGCGTGTCGGAGGACAACATTAGAGTGATGAGCTCCCACAGGAAGAGGTTCACAGATTTTGGTTTTGGAGTGCGGACTTACCAAAGCTTGAAAACATCAAAATTCCTCGAAGTTACTTTACTGGACCCTTTGATAATGTAGAATTGCATATGTTCGGTGACAGCTCCCAGGATGTTTTTAGTGCCGTCGCATTTCTTCGAGCCCGAGTAACAACTCCTACGGGCAAGGTAAACACAGAGCTTGCGTTTGTTTTATGAAAATTGCGCGTGGCGCCAAGGAAAGTTATGACTGTCCAAAACTGGAATTGCAAGCAGCTCTACCTGCCGCTCAGCTGAAGAACGAAATTAATATAACTGTTAACCAAGTATTCATGTGGAAAGACAGCACGACCGTTCTTCAGTGGATAAACTCTGATGAAAAGGAACCAATCTTTGCTGCAAACCGCGTTTGCGAAATTTTTGAGTATACCAGCGTTGACCAATAGAATCACGTCACAATTAAGGATAATCCCGCTGACGCTGGCACGCGTGAAATGTCAGCTGAAATTTTGGGCTGCTGGAAATGTCAGCTACAGGTTGGCGTAATACCATCAGATCAAATATCACTTCGCTCTCTGTGGCGGGAGGACCCCACAACTTGCATTGTAGTGTATCAATATGAGCGCCATATCCTCGGGGCTAAAGACTCGCCCACAAGCGCCAACTATTGGTTACAACGCACTGCGAGAGACAACGTAAAGTTTTACCCCGAAGCTGAAAAAGCCGTCCTTGAAAAATTTTACATGGACGATTACCTTGACTCAGTGGAGTCTCCTGAGAAGGCCATCAATAGGTCGAAGGAATTGGCACATCTTCTCCATCTCGGTTGGTTCAAGCTTACAAAGTTTGTAAACAATGTGCCAAATCTGGCTGATCGAATTGATGGTTCTCTTCAATCTACTGAACCCAGGGTTATTGCATCATGCAGGAGGATTCATCGCACATGCTTGGCTTAAAGTGGGACCACACTAATGACACTTTATTTGTGAGTAGGTGTACATGCTGCGCTGTCACCAAATCACTCACGCAGTGCTTGGTCCTAAGTCTAGTCTCGAAAGTTTACTGTTGGTGCTCGACTGCCCTTAAATTACAATCAGGCGTGTCGGAGGACAACATTAGAGTGATGAGCTCCCACAGGAAGAGGTTCACAGATTTTGGTTTTGGAGTGCGGACTTACCAAAGCTTGAAAACATCAAAATTCCTCGAAGTTACTTTACTGGACCCTTTGATAATGTAGAATTGCATATGTTCGGTGACAGCTCCCAGGATGTTTTTAGTGCCGTCGCATTTCTTCGAGTCCGAGTAACAACTCCTACGGGCAAGGTAAACACAGAGCTTGCGTTTGTTTTATGAAAATCGCGCGTGGCGCCAAGGAAAGTTATGACTGTCCAAAACTGGAATTGCAAGCAGCTCTACCTGCCGCTCAGCTGAAGAACGAAATTAATATAACTGTTAACCAAGTATTCATGTGGAAAGACAGCACGACCGTTCTTCAGTGGATAAACTCTGATGAAAAGGAACCAATCTTTGCTGCAAACCGCGTTTGCGAAATTTTTGAGTATACCAGCGTTGACCAATAGAATCACGTCACAATTAAGGATAATCCCGCTGACGCTGGCACGCGTGAAATGTCAGCTGAAATTTTGCAACTAAGCAGTTGGGTCAAAGGTCCACTTTTCTTAACTAAATCACGTTTCCTTTGTACCGAACAAAGACGCCATTAATAACATCAAACTTGGCGTCAACCAAGCAGTCACTATACAAAGCACTGTATCTCTGGTTACATCTGTCAAAAAACAGACAACTCCCGTTCCTTCAATATTCCCGTTTGATAAGTTTAGCTCTTATCAAAAGTACTTGCGCATTCCCGCATACCTTCTCGGGTTTTTGTCGAAAAATGCCGGCTACCGTAACCTCGATGGTAGCATTACTGACCCTACTGAGCTTGACGAAGCCGAGCGGCATCTACAGTACTTGGTGCAAGGAGAGTCTTTTATAACCGAAAGGAGAGGTCTTCTTGACAATAAATCTGTTAAACAGAGCAGCCGAATCGATCCACATTCACCGTTCCTTAGTCCAAATGGGCATATTGGTTCCTCGGACCGCATCAAGCAGTTAGTGGATGTTTGGTTTAACGAAAAGTACCCAATCATCTTAGATGCACTTCATCCGTTTGCAAAACTGTTCTTTAAACACACCCACGTAAACCATTATCATCAAGGCGTTGAATATTTATGATCAATTGTGCAGAAACACAATAGAGTACTGAAACTAAGATCATCATTGCGTTCCATCAAAGCACACTGCCTGAGATGCCGATAATTCCAAGCTGTAACCATGCAACCAATCATGTCTGACTTACCTAAGGAGAGACTTGATTACCAGTTTCCTCCCTTCACGAACACAGGCGTTGGCTACTTTGGGCCGTCCTATGTTACTGTACGCCGTACTGCTGAGAAAAGGTGTGGCTTCCTCTTCACTTGTCTCACTACTCGCGCTATCCATGTCGAGATAGTTACATCCATGGACACCAGTTCTTGTGTTATGGGAGTTGAGTGGCTTGTGTCACGTAGGGGTACACCTGCCATGGTTTTGTCTGATAACGGCACTAACTTTATTGGAGCGGAGAAAGAACCCGAAAAAGTGTCGAAAAGTGGAACATTGTCCATATTGCAGCTGAGCTTGCTCACAAAGGGATAAAGTGGAGGTTCAATCCACCCAGCGCACCACATCAGGGAGATATATGGGAGAGGCTGGTACGCAGCTTCAAGCGCGTGTTGTATACGATTCTTTGCACGCGTCGCCTCACGGATGAGGTGCCGCATACTAGCTTTTGTCTCGTGGAGAATGCTCTCAATTCGCGTCCTTTAACAACCGTGAGCGCTGATCAGTGCCCTTTGAACGCTATAACGCCCAACCACTTTCTTTTAGGATAAAACTCTACCGGTATTTCGTCTGTTGTTGGCAATAGTGAATTTGACCATCGTAAACGTTACGCCCGTGCGCAGTCGTACGCTAATGCGATCTGATCCCGTTGGATCAGAGAGTACGTACCGACGCTGAACCGACGCTCTAAGTGGCAGACGCCTGCCGAGCAACAACTTAAGACCGGTCACTTGGTTTGGATGGTTGAGGAAACCAAACCTAGGGGTTACTAACCTACAGCTCTGATTGTGAAACTCCGTTACTGCTCCGATAGCGTCGCGCGCTCCGCCGTTTTACGTACATCGACCGGTTCACTTGTCCGCCAGCTTGTAAAACTTGTACCAGTTTTCACAACATCTTCGTCTGAGCCGGAGGATATTACGTAGTAAATGAACGAATTTAAGCCAATCAGAATCGAGTATTTCGAATCTCTAGAGTAAGAATTAAATACGTTCCAATATACGTAGAAAGTTCCGAATAATTTCATTTAACATAATTCTCAGTAAATATAACGACGATATGTATCGATTAAGCCTGTTTTCGGCTTAAAATTTTAGGTTATATAGACAATTGTTAAACAATTACGAACCTATTTTGACGTCAATAACATCAGACAAAAAACCGGTGATCAAAAAAACTTACCGTCTAAGTTTTCACTTGTTGTCTTGATCATATTAATGCTGACACGTTGTTCATTTACTATGCGTTTAGGCATATACAGATAACAAATTGAATCTTCCGAACTTCAGTTCTGTACTGAGTTAGTAGTGTACGTGTGTGTGTGAGTGTGTGTGTGTGTGAGTGTGTGTGTGTGTATACGTGTTTGTGAGTGTGTAAGACCGTGTGTTTGTTTGTTTGTGCGTGTTTGCTTATATATGTGTATGTGTATGCGTTTGTGCGTTTATATGTTTTTTCTATGTGTGTGTTTGTCTGTGTGTATTTGTGTGTGCCTGTGTGTGCGCTCGTGCGTGCTTGTGTGCTCGTGTGTGCGTGGCTCTCTGTGCCCGTGTGCGCGTGCGTGTGATTAAGTTTGTGTGTGTGTGCAGGCTTTTGTGTGTAAGTGTGTGTCTGTATGTGTGTGCGCTGGTGTTTGCCTTTGTGCGTGTGTTCGTGTGTTGAGTGGTTGTGTGTGAGTTTGTTTGTGATTTTGTGTTGGTACGTGTGTGTGTGTTTGTATGTGTTCCCGTGTGTGTGTGTGCGCGCGCTGGCGTTTTCGTGCGCGTGTGTTTGTGTTTGTGCGTGCGTATGTGCTTGCGTGTGTGTTTGCGTGTGTGTTTGCGTGTGTATGTTTGTTTCCCTGTGTGTGTGCGTGTGTATATGTGCGCGTGTGTTTGCACGTGTTTGTGTGTGTGTGTGTTGGCGTTTTTGTATGCATGCGTATGAGTGTGTGTGAGTCTGTATTTGTGTTTGTGTGTGCCTGTGTGTTTGTGTGTGCGCACGCGTCTGTATGTGTGATTTTGTGTGCAGGTGTGTATCAAGTGTGTATGTGTGTGTGCGTGAGTTTGGGTGAGAGGGAGTGTATTTGCATTTGTGAGGGAGTATGTCAGTGCGTGTATGTGTGTGCGCGCGCTTTTGTGTGTGAGTGTGTGAGTGTATGTGGTTGCGTGTGTGTTTTTGTGTGCGCGCGAGTGTGTTTGTGTTTGTGTCTGTGTGCGCGTGTGTGTTTGCCTGTGTGTGTACGTGTTTGTGCATGTGTGCGTGTGTGTGTGAGTGTTCGTGTCTGTATATGTGTGCAGGTTTGTATGTGTATTTATGTTTAAGTGTTTGTGTGTGTATTTGTGTTTAAGTGTTTGTGTGTGTTCGCGAGTGTGTGCATGTTTGTGCGTGTGTTTGTGTGTGTGCTTGTGTTTGCGTGTGTGTTTGTGTGTGCGCGCGAGTGCGTTTGTGTTTGTGTCTGGGTGTGTGCATGTCTGTGTGTGTGTCTGTGTGTGTGTTCGTGCGATCGTCTGTGTGCGCGTGTGTGTTTGCCTATGTATGTGTTAGTGATTGTGTTTGTGTGTATGCACGCAGTGTGTGTGTGTGTGATTCTGCGTATATGTGTGTATGAGTGCGGGTGCGTTTGTATGTGCGTGCATGCGTGTTTGTTTGTGTGCGGATGTGTGTTTGCCTGTGTGTGTGCGCGCGCGTGTGTTGGTTTTTGAGTGCCTATGTATGTTTTTATGTGTGTGTTTTTGATTTAAGTGTTTTTGTATGTGTGCGTCTTTACTTGAGTGTGTGTAGGTATATGTATGTGTGTGTGTGTTTGCGTGCGTCTATATGAGAGGGAGTTAATATGTATTTGTGTGTTTGAGTGTTTGAGTGTGCGTGTGCGTGTGAGTCTGTGTATGTGTGCGTGTGTGTGATTGAGTGTGTGTGTGTGTGTTTGAGTTTGCAGGTGTGTGTGTGTGTCTTTTTCTCTGAGTGAGTGTTTGTGTGTGCACGTGTGTATATGTGTACGTGTTTGTGCGTGTTTGTTTATATATGTGTATGTATATGCGTTTGTGTGTTTCTATGTGTGCGTATGTGTATGTGTTTGTGTGTGTGTGTGTATATTTGTGTGTGCCTGGGTGTGTGTGTTCGTTTGTGTATGTGTGCGCGTGTGTGCGTGACTCCATGTGCGCGGACGAGAGTGCGTGTGTTTAAAGTTTGTGTGTGTATTTTTGTCTATGTTTGTTTGTTTGAGTAAGTTTGTGTTTTTGTCTGTAAGTTTGCGTTTGTGAATGTGTGTGTATGTGTATCTGCGTGTGTGTGTGTGTGTGTGTGTGTGTGTGTGTGTGTGTGTGTATGTGAGAGAGAGAGAGAGTGTGTGCATGTACGAGTGTGTGTTTGTGTGTATATGTGTGCAGTTATTAAGTGTGTATGTGTTTGTATATCTGTGTATGTAAGGTTGTGTGTGTGAGTGTGTATGTGTGTGTGCGTGAGTTTGGGTGAGAGGGAGTGTATTTGCATTTGTGTGGGAGTATGTCAGTGCGTGTATGTGTGTGCGCGCGCTTTTGTGTGTGAGTGTGTGAGTGTATGTGGTTGCGTGTGTGTTTTTGTGTGCGCGCGAGTGTGTTTGTGTTTGTGTCTGTGTGCGCGTGTGTGTTTGCCTGTGTGTGTACGTGTTTGTGCATGTGTGCGTGTGTGTCTGAGTGTTCGTGTCTGTATATGTGTGCAGGTTTGTATGTGTATTTATGTTTAAGTGTTTGTGTGTGTATTTGTGTTTAAGTGTTTGTGTGTGTTCGCGAGTGTGTGCATGTTTGTGCGTGTGTTTGTGTGTGTGCTTGTGTTTGCGTGTGTGTTTGTGTGTGCGCGCGAGTGCGTTTGTGTTTGTGTCTGGGTGTGTGCATGTCTGTGTGTGCGTCTGTGTGTGTGTTCGTGCGATCGTCTGTGTGCGCGTGTGTGTTTGCCTATGTATGTGTTAGTGATTGTGTTTGTGTGTATGCACGCAGTGTGTGTGTGTGTGATTCTGCGTATATGTGTGTATGAGTGCGGGTGCGTTTGTATGTGCGTGCATGCGTGTTTGTTTGTGTGCGGATGTGTGTTTGCCTGTGTGTGTGCGCGCGCGTGTGTTGGTTTTTGAGTGCCTATGTATGTTTTTATGTGTGTGTTTTTGATTTAAGTGTTTTTGTATGTGTGCGTCTTTACTTGAGTGTGTGTAGGTATATGTATGTGTGTGTGTGTTTGCGTGCGTCTATATGAGAGGGAGTTAATATGTATTTGTGTGTTTGAGTGTTTGAGTGTGCGTGTGCGTGTGAGTCTGTGTATGTGTGCGTGTGTGTGATTGAGTGTGTGTGTGTGTTTGAGTTTGCAGGTGTGTGTGTGTGTGTCTTTTTCTCTGAGTGAGTGTTTGTGTGTGCACGTGTGTATATGTGTACGTGTTTGTGCGTGTTTGTTTATATATGTGTATGTATATGCGTTTGTGTGTTTCTATGTGTGCGTATGTGTATGTGTTTGTGTGTGTGTGTGTATATTTGTGTGTGCCTGGGTGTGTGTGTTCGTTTGTGTATGTGTGCGCGTGTGTGCGTGACTCCATGTGCGCGGACGAGAGTGCGTGTGTTTAAAGTTTGTGTGTGTATTTTTGTCTATGTTTGTTTGTTTGAGTAAGTTTGTGTTTTTGTCTGTAAGTTTGCGTTTGTGAATGTGTGTGTATGTGTATCTGTGTGTGTGTGTGTGTGTGTGTGTGTGTGTGTATGTGAGAGAGAGAGAGAGTGTGTGCATGTACGAGTGTGTGTTTGTGTGTATATGTGTGCAGTTATTAAGTGTGTATGTGTTTGTATATCTGTGTATGTAAGGTTGTGTGTGTGAGTGTGTGTGTGTGTTTGCATTTGTGTCTTTGAGTGTGAGTTTGTTTGGGTTTTTGCGTTTGTGTGTGTGTGTGTGTGTTTGTATGTGTTCGCATGTGTGTATGTGCTGGCGGTTTTGTGTGCGTGCGTGTATGTGTGTTTGTGTGTGCGTGTGTGCTTTTGTGTGTGTGTTTTCGTGTGTATGTTTGTTTGTCTGTGTGTGCGTGTGTATATGTTTGCGTGTGTTTGCAGGTGTGTGTGTGTGTGTTTGTGTGCTGGAGTGTGTGTATGAATGCGTATGAGTGTGTGTGAGTCTGTATTTTTGTTTTTGTGTGCCTGTATGTTTGTTTGTGCGCCCGCGTTTGTTTGTGTTTGTGTGTGGGTGCATGCATGTGTGTGTCTGCTTGTGTGTTTGTGTGTGTTCGTGCGTGCGTCTGTGTACTTGCGTGTGTGTTTCTGTATATGTGTTTTTGTGTGCGTGTGTGTTTGTGTGTGCGCGCGCATGTGTTTGCGTTTGTGTTTGGGCGCGTGTATGTGTGTGTCTGTCTGTTTCCGTGTGCGTGTTTGTGTGTATTGTACGTGTGTGTATGTTTTTTTTGCATTTGAGCATGTCAGTTTGTGTGTGTAGGTGAGTGTGTGTGTGTGTTCATGTGTCTGTGAGTGCTTGTGTGTGTGCGTATGTGTGACTCTTTGTGTGTTTATTTGTGTGAAAGTGTGTGTGTGCTTGTTTGTGTATATGAGTTTCTATGTGTGTGTGTGTTTGTGTGTGTATGCGTGTATGTGTGTGTGTGTTTGTGTTTGAGTGTACACACACACACGTCTTTGTGTGTATGTACACACACACACACTCACACACACAAACACGCACGCACACACACATACAAACATATACGCACACACCCAATCACACAGACGGACATAGACACACATACGCACACACACAAAAGCACAAATACACACTCACTCCTATAGACACAAAAACATACACACATACACGTACAAATAAAACACAATACACTCACTCACGCACACTGTATATGTGTTTTTGTGTGCGTGTGTGTTTGTGTGTACGGGTGCTTGTATTTGCGTTTGTGTTTCGACGTGTGTGTGTGTGTGTATGTGTGTTTCTGTGTGTTTCCGTGTGCGTGTTTGTGTGTATTGTACATGTGTGTATGTTTTTTTTGCATTTGAGCATGTGTGTTTGTGTGTGTAGGTGAGTGTGTGTGTGTTCATGTGTCTGTGAGTGTTTGTGTGTGTGCGTATGTGTGACTGTTTGTGTGTTTATTCGTGTGAAAGTGTGTGTGTGCTTGTGTGTGTATATGAGTTTCTATGTGTGTGTGTTTGTGTGTGTATGCGTGTATGTGTGTGTGTGTTTGTGTTTGAGTGTAGACACACACAAACACGTCTTTGTGTGTATATACACACACACACAATCACACACAAACACGCACGCACACTCACACATACAAACACATACGCGCGCACCCAATCATGCAGACGAACACACACACACATACGCACACACACATAAGCACAAATACACACTCAATCCTATAGACACACAAACATACTCACAGACACACACAAACAAAAAAAATACAATACACTCACTCACACACACTGACACACACACACATACACGCATACATACACATAAAAGATGCACATGCACTCACAAAAACACACACATTAACACATTAAATACAATCACTCACATGCACACACACATACACACACAAACACAAACGCACAAGTACAAACAAACACATACACATAGCCACACAACCACGCATAAACACCCAAAGAGACCCAAATATACACAAAGAAACCTCACACACATACACAAACTCACACAAACACAGACACAAAAATACATACGTGCACACACACGCACACACACACTCACTCATACAAAGACACAAAATCAAACACTACACACACACACTCACACACACATAAACACACACACACACCTACACACAACACACACACACACACACACACGCGCGCGCACACACACTCATTAAAGCAGTCACTCAAACACACTCGCTCTCATATACATACACAAAAAAAAAGATACACACACACTCACAAAAACACACACACATATACACGTACACAAACATACACAAACGCACTCACACACAGACAAACACTTACAGACACAAACACGCAAGCACACAAACAAACACACACACACACACCTGCAAACTCACGCACACATATACACACGCACACACAGACAAACAAACATACACACGAAAACACACACACAAGCACACACGCACACACAAACACACATGCACACACGCACACAAAACCGCCAGCACATACACACTTAATAGTTGCACACATATACACACAAACACACACTCGTACATGCACACTCTCTCTCACACACACACATACACACACACACACACGCTCAAAACACATAAAGAGGTACATACACAAAAAGAAGTACGTCCACACAAAGACATACATACAAACAAAGACGTACATACACACAAAGACATACATACACACAAAGACGTACATATACACAGAGACGTGCGTCCACAAAAAGACGTATTTTCAGACAGGAACGTACATATACACAAAGACGTATAATCAAAAAGAGATGTACATACACACAAACAGGTACATTCACACAAGATCGTACATTCACACAGACGTACACGAACACAAAGACTTACGTACACAAAAAAAATTTTGTAAACACAAGGACGTACATTCACAAGAAGATGTACATACACACAAGCACGTACATACACACCAAGACGTTGGTACACAATAAGACGTACATAAACACAAAGACGTAAATAAACACAAAGAAGAACATACACTCAAAGAAATAAATACACACAGGACGTTCAAGCGCACAAAAATGTACATACAAACAAATACGTACATAGACAAGAAGAAGTACATACACACAAAGACGTACATTCTCTCAAAGACAAACATACAAACGAAGACGTACAAACACACAAAAACGTACGTACACACAAAGACATACATACACACAAAGACGTACATACAAACAAAGACGTAAATAGACACGAAGAAGTACATACACACAAAGACGTACATACTCTCAAAGACAAACATACAAATGAAGACGTACATACACACAAAGACGTACGTACACACAAAGACGTACATACACACAAAGACGTACATGCAAACAAAGACGTACATAGACACTAAGAAGTGTATACACACAAAGACGTACATACACTCTAAGACGTACATACAAACAAATTCGTGCATAAAGACGTAAATACACACAATGACTTACATACACACAAAGACGTACATAAATACAAAGACGTACATATACACAAAAACGTGCATGCACAGAAAGGCGTAAAAACACACAATGACTTACATACACACAAAGACGTACCGAAACGCAAATACATACATACACACAACGACGTGCATACAAAAGAAGATGTCAATAGACACGAAGAAGTACATACACAAAAAGAATTTTATACACTCAAAGATATACATACAAACAAAAACCTGCATACACACAAAGAAGTACATACACCCAAAGACGTATATACAAACAACGACGAATTAACACACAAAGACGTACATACCCACAAAGACGTACATACACACACAGACGTACGTCCAGACAAAGACCTACATACGCACATACGCACTTGCAGACAAATGCGTACGTACACACAAAGACGTAAATACAAACAAAGACGTACATAGACACGAAGAAGTACATACACACAAAGACGTACATACACTCAAAGACGAACATACAAACAAAGTTCTGCATACACAAAAAGACGTATCTACACTCAAAGATGTACATACAAACAACGACGAACAAACACAAAAGACGTGCCTACCCACAAAGACGTACATACATACACACAGACGTATGTTCACACAAAAACGTACATACACTGAAAAACGTACATAGAAACAAAGACCTGCAAACACACAAAGACTTACTCACAATCATAGAAGTACATACAAACAGAGAAGTACATACACACAAAGACGTATATTCTCAAAAAGATATACATACACAAAAACACGTATATACACACAAAGAAGTACATACACACAAAGACGTAAGTACACACAAAGACGTGCATGCACACAAATTCGTAAATACACACAATGACGTACATACACACAAAAGCGAACGTCCACACAAAGACGTATTTTCACATAGAAAAGTACATAAACACAAAGACGTATAATCAAAAAAGATGTTTATACACATAAACACGTACACATCGCACAAGGACGTACACTCACACAGACGTACACGAACACAAAGGCTTACGTACACACGAAAACGTATGCAGACACAAGGACGTACATTCACAAGAAGATGTACATACACACAAGCACGTACATACACACAAACACGTATACACACATAAGGACGTACATACACACAAAGACCTACATACGCACAGACCTACGTGCAGACAAATGCGTACATACAGACAAAGACGTACGTACATACATACAAGTACATATATACACACAAAGACGTTCGTACACAATAAGACGTACATAAACACAAAGACGTAATTAAGCACAAAGACGAACTTTCACTCAAGAAATAAATAAACACAAGACGTACAAACGCACAAAGATGTACATATACACAAAGACGTACATAGACACAGAGACGTGCATGCACAGAAAGGCGTAAAAACACACAATGACTTACATACAAACAAAGATTTACCTAAACGCAAAGACATACATACACACAACGACGTGCATACAAACGAAGACGTCCATAGACACGAAGAAGTACATACACACAAAGACTTTTATACACTCAAAGATGTACATACAAACAAAGACATACATAGACACGAAGAAGTACATACACACAAAGACGTACGTACACACAAAGACGTACATAAACAAAAAGACGTAAATACAAACAAAGACGTACATAGACACGAAGAAGTACATACACAAAGACGTACATACACTCAAAGACGGACATACAAACAAAGTTCTGCATACACAAAAAGACGTACCTACAATCAAAGATGTACATACAAACAAGGACGAACAAACGCAAAAGACGTACATACCCACAAAGACGTACATACATACACTCAGACGTATGTTCACACAAAAACGTACATGCACTGAAAAACGTACATAGAAACAAAGACCTGCAAACACCCAAAGACTTACTCACACTCAAAGACGTACATACAAACAGAGAAGTACATAAACACAAAGAAGTATATTCTCAAAAAGATATACAGTCACGAAAACACGTATATACACACAAAGAAGTACATACACACAAAGACGTACAAACACACAAAGAGGTGCATGCACACAAAGTTGTAAAGATACACAAGGACTTACATACACACAAAGACGTACATACGCACAGACGTACTTGCAGACAAGTCTGTACATACAGACAAAGACGTACGTACACAATAAGACGTACATAAACACAAAGACGTAAATAAGCACAACGACGAACTTTCATTCAAGAAACAAATACAAACAAGACGTACAAACGCACAAAGATGTACATATACACAAAGACGTACATACACACAAAGACGTACGTACAAACAAAGACATACACACAACCAAAGACGTACAAACACACAGAGACATGCATGCACACAAAGACGTAAATACACACATTGACTTACATATACACAAAGACGTACATAAACACAAAGACGTACATTCACTCAAAGACTTGCATGCACACAAAGACGTAAATACACACAATGACTTCCATACACACAAAGACGTACCTAAACACAAAGACATATATACACACCAAGTCATACATACAAACAAAGACTTACATAGACACGAAGAAGTACACACACACAATGACGTACATACACACAAAGACGTACATACAAACAAAGACGTACATAGACACTAAGAAACATATACACACAAAGACGTACATACACTCAAAGACGTACATACAAACAAATTCGTGCATGCTCATAAAGAAGTAAATACACACAATGACTTACATACACACAAAGACGTACATAAAAACAAAGACGTACATATACACAGAGACGTGCATGCACAGAAAGGCGTAAAAACACACAATGACTTACATACAAACAAAGACGTACCTAAACGCAAAGACATACATACACACAACGACGTGCATACAAACGAAGACGTCCATAGACACGGAGAAGTTCATACACACAAAGACTTTTATACACTCAAAGATGTACATACAAACAAAGACCTGCATACCCACAAAGACGTACATACACACACAGACGTACGTCCAGACAAAGACCTACATACGCACAGACGTACCTTCACACACCAAGACGTACATACACACAAGGACATACATACACACAAAGACGTCCGTACACAATAAGACGTACATAAACACAAAGACGTAAATAAACACAAAGACGAACTTACACTCAAAGAAGTAAATACACACAAGACGTACAAACGCACAAAGATGTACATACAAACAAAAACATACATAGACCCGAAGAAGTACATACACACAAAGACGTACGTACACACAAAGACGTACATACACACAAAGACGTAAATACAAACAAAGACGTACATAGACACGAAGAAGTACATACACAAAGACGTACATACACTCAAAGACGAACATACAAACAAAGTTCTGCATACACAAAAAGACGTACCTACACTCAGAGATGTACATACAAACAAGGGCGAACAAACACAAAAGACGTACATACCCACAAAGACGTACATACATACACACAGACGTATGTTCACACAAAAACGTACATGAACTGAAAAACGTACATAGAAACAAAGACCTGCAAACACACAAAGACTTACTCACACTCAAAGACGTACATACAGACAAAGAAGTACATACACACAAAGACGTGCATGCACACAAAGTTGTAAATACACACAATGACGTACATACACACAAAAGCGAACGTCCACACAAGGTCCTACACACAAGCAAAGACCTACATACACAAAGACGTACGTCCACACATAGACGTATAATCAAAAAACATACGTACACACAAAGACGTACGTACACACAAAGACATACATACACACAAAGACGTACATACAAACAAAGACGTATATATACACATAAGGACGTACATACACACAAAGACCTACATACGCACAGACGTACGTGCAGACAAATGCGTACATACAGACAAAGACGTTCGTACATACATACAAGTACATATATACACACAAAGACGTTCGTACACAATAAGACGTACATAAACACAAAGACGTACGTACAAACAAAGGCATACATACAACTAAAGAGGTGCAAACACACAGAGACATGCATGCACACAAAGACGTAAGTACACACAATGACTTACATATACACAAAGACGTACATAAACACAAAGACGTACATTCACTCAAAGACTTGCATGCACACAAAGACGTAAATACACACAATGACTTCCATACACACAAAGACGTACCTAAACACAAAGAGATATTTACACACAAAGACGTACATACAAACAAAGACGTACATAGACACTAAGAAGTAGATACACACAGAGACGTACATACACTCAAAGACGTACATACAAACAAATTCTTGAATGCACATTAGGACGTAAATACACACAATGACTTACATACACCCAAAGACGTACATAAATACAAAGACGTACAAATACACAAAGACGTGCATGCACAGAAAGGCGTAAAACACACAATAAATTACATACACACAAAGACGTACCTAAACGCAAAGACATACATACACACAAGGACGTGCATACAAACGAAGACGTCCATAGACATGAAGAAGTACATACACTCAAAGACATATATACAAACAACGACGAATTAACACAAAGACGTACATAATTACAAAGACGTACATACACACACAGATGTACGTCCAGACAAAGACCTACATACGCACAGACGTACTTGCAGACAAATGCGTACGTACACACAGAGACGTACATACAAACAAGGACATACATACACACAAAGACTTCCGTACACAATAAGACGTACATAAACACAAAGACGTAAATAAACACAAAGACGAACTCAAACTCAAAGAAGTAAATACACACAAGACGTACAAACTCACAAAGAGGTACATACAAACAAAGACATAAATAGACACGAAGAAGTACATACACACAAAGACGTACGTACACACAAAGACGTACATGCACACAAAGACGTAAATACAAACAAAGACGTACAATGACACGAAGAAGTACATACACACAAAGACGTACATACACTCAAAGACGAACATACAAACAAAGTTCTGCATACACAAAAAGACGTACCTACACTCAAAGATGTACATACAAACAAGGATGAACAAACACAAAAAACGTACATACCCACAAAGACGTACATACACACAAAGACGTGCTTGCACACAAAGTTGTAAATACACACAAGGACTTACATACACACAAAGACGTATATGAACACAAAGACGTAAATACACACAATGACGTACATACACACAAAAGCGAACGCCCACACAAGGACGTACGCTCACACCGACGTACACGAACACAAAGACTTATGTACACACGAAAACGTATGCAGACACAAGGACGTACAATCACAAGAAGATGTACATACACACAAGCACGTACATACACACAAAGACCTACATACGCACAGACGTACGTGCAGAAAAATGCGTACATACAGACAAAGACGTACGTACATACAAACAAGTACATATATACACACAAAGACGTTCGTACACAATAAGACGTACACAAACACAAAGTCGTAAATAAGCACAAAGACGAACTTTAACTCAAGAAACAAATACACACAAGACGTACAAACGCACAAAGATGTACATATACACAAAGACGTACATACACACAAAGACGTACGTACAAACAAAGACATAAATACAACCAAAGTCGTACAAACACACAGAGACATGCATGCACAAGGAGACGTAAATATACACAATGGATTACATATACACAAAGACGTACATAAACACAAAGACCTACATTCACTCAAAGACTTGCATGCACACAAAGACGTAAATACACACAATGACTTCCATACACACAAAGACGTACCTAAACACAAAGAGATATATACACACAAAGACGTACATACAAACAAAGACGTACATAGACACGAAGAAGTACATACACACATTGACGTACATACACACAAAGACATACATACAAACAAAGATGTACATAGACACTAAGAAGTATATACAGACAAAGACGTACATTCACTCAAAGACGTACATACAAACAATTTCGTGAATGCCCATAAGGACGTAAAAACACACAATGACTTACATACACCCAAAGACGTACATAAATACAAAGACGTACATATACACAAAGACGTGCATGCACAGACAGGCGAAAAAACACACAATGACTTACATACACACAAAGACGTATCTAAACGCAAAGACATACATACACACAACGACATGCATACAAACGAAGACGTCCATAGACATGAAGAAGTACATACGCTCAAAGACGTATATACAAACAACGACAAATTAACACACAAGGACGTACATACCCACAAAGACGTACATACACACACAGACGTACGTCCAGACAAAGACCTACATACGCACAGACGTACTTGCAGACAAATGCGTACGTACACACAAAGACGTACATGCACACAAAGACGTAAATACAAACAAAGACGTACATAGACACGAAGAAGTACATACACAAAGACGTACATACACTCAAAGACGAAAATACAAACAAAGTTCTGCATACACAAAAAGACGTACCTACACTCAAAGATGTACATACAAACAAGGACGAACAAACACAAAAGACGTACATACCCACAAAGACGTACATACATACACACAGACGTATGTTCACACAAAAACGTACATGAACTGAAAAACGTACATAGAAACAAAGACCTGCAAACACACAAAGACTTACTCACACTCAAAGACGTACATACAAACAGAGAAGTACATAAACACAAAGACGTATATTCTCAAAAAGATATACATACACGAAAACAAATATATACACACAAAGAAGTACATACACACAAAGACGTGCATGCACACAAAGTTGTAAATACACACAAAGACTTACATACACACAAAGACGTACTTACACACAAAGAAGTCCATGCACACAAAGACGTAACTACACACAATTACGTACATACACACAAAAGCGAACGTCCACACAAGGTCCTACACACAAACAAAGACCTACATACACACAAAGACGTACGTCCACACATAGACGTATAATCAAAAAAGATGAACATACACACAAACACGTACATTAACACAAGGACGTACATTCACACAGACGTACACGAACACAAAAACATACGTACACACGAAAACGTATGCAGACACAAGGACGTACATTCACAAGAAGATGTACATACACACAAGCACGTACATACACACCAAGACGTTGGTACACAATAAGACGTACATAAACACAAAGACGTAAATAAACACAAAGACGAACCTACACTCAAAGAAATAAATACACACAGGACGTTCAAACGCAGAAAAATGTACATACCAACAAATACGTACATAGACACGAAGAAGTACATACACACAAAGACGTACGTACACACAAAGACACACATACACACAAAGACGTACATACAAACAAAGACGTATATATACACATAAGGACGTAAATACACACAAAGACCTACATACGCACAGACGTACGTGCAGACAAATGAGTACATACAGACAAAGACGTACGTACATACATACAATTACATATATACACACAAAAACGTTCGTACACAATAAGACGTACATAAACACAAAGACGTACGTACAAACAAAGGCATAAATACAACTAAAGACGTACAAACACACAGAGACATGCATGCACACAAAGACGTAAATACACACAATGACTTACATATACAAAAAGACGTACATAAACACAAAGACGTACATTCACTCAAAGACTTGCATGCACACAAAGACGTAAATACACATAATGACTTCCATACACACAAAGACGTACCTAAACACAAAGAGATATATACACACAAAGACTTACATACAAAGAAAGACGTACATAGACACGAAGAAGTACATACACACAATGACGTACATACAAACAAAGACGTACATACAAACAAAGACGTACATAGACACTAAGAAGTATATACACACAGAGACGTACATACACTCAAAGACGGACATACAAACAAATTCTTGAATGCCCATTAGGACGTAAATACACACAATGACTTACATACACCCAAAGACGTACATAAATACAAAGACGTACAAATACACAAAGACGTGCATGCACAGAAAGGCGTAAAAACACACAATGACTTATATACACACAAAGACGTACCTAAACGCAAAGACATACATACACACAACGACGTGCATACAAACGAAGACGTCCATAGACATGAAGAAGTACATACACTCAAAGACATATATACAAACAACAACGAATTAACACAAAGACGTACATAGCTACAAGGACGTACATACACACACAGATGTACGTCCAGACAAAGACCTACATACGCACAGACGTACTTGCAGACAAATATGTACGCACACACAGAGACGTACATACACACAAGGACATACATACACACAAAGACGTCCGTACACAATAAGACGTACATAAACACAAAGACGTAAATAAACACAAAGACGAACTCAAACTCAAAGAAGTAAATACACACAAGACGTACAAACGCACAAAGATGTACATACAAACAAAGACATAAATAGACACGAAGAAGTACATACACACAAAGACGTACGTACACACAAAGACGTACATGCACACAAAGACGTAAATACAAACAAAGACGTACAATGACACGAAGAAGTACATACACACAAAGACGTACATACACTCAAAGACGAACATACAAACAAAGTTCTGCATACACAAAAAGACGTACCTACACTCAAAGATGTACTTACAAACAAGGATGAACAAACACAAAAGACGTACATACCCACAAAGACGTACATACACACAAAGACGTGCTTGCGCACAAAGTTGTAAATACACACAAGGACTTACATACACACAAAGACGTACATAAACAAAAAGACGTACTTACACACAAAGACGTGCATGCACACAAAGACGTAAATACACACAATGACGTACATACACACAAAAGCGAACGCCCACACAAGGACGTACACTCACACCGACGTACACGAACACAAAGACTTACGTACACACAAAAACGTATGCAGCCACAAGGACGTACATTCACAAGAAGATGTACATACACACAAGCACGTACATACACACAAAGACCTACATACGCAGAGACGTACGTGCAGACAAATGCGTACATACAGACAAAGACGTACGTACATACAAACAAGTACATATATACACACAAAGACGTTCGTACACAATAAGACGTACACAAACACAAAGTCGTAAATAAACACAAAGACGAACTTTCACTCAAGAAACGAATACACAGAAGACGTACAAACGCACAACGATGTACATATACACAAAGACGTACATACACACAAAGACGTACGTACAAACAAAGACATAAATACAACCAAAGTCGTACAAACACCCAGAGACATGCATGCACAAAGAGACGTAAATATACACAATGACTTACATATACACAAAGACGTACATAAACACAAAGACCTACATTCACTCAAAGACTTGCATGCACACAAAGACGTAAATACACACAATGACTTCCATACACACAAAGACGTACCTAAACAAAAAGAGATATATACACACAAAGACGTACATACAAACAAAGACGTACATAGACACTAAGAAGTATATGCAGACAAAGACGTACATTCACTCAAAGACGTACATACAAACAAATTCGTGAATGCCCATAAGGACGTAAATACACACAATGACTTACATACACCCAAAGACTTACATAAATACAAAGACGTACATATACACAAAGACGTGCATGCACAGAAAGGCGTAAAAACACACAATGGCTTACATACACACAAAGACGTACCTAAACGCAAAGACATACATACACACAACGACGTGCATACAAACGAAGACGTCCATAGACATGAAGAAGTACATACACTCAAAGACGTATATACAAACAACGACGAATTAACACACAAAGACGTACATACCCACAAAGAGGTACATACACACACAGACGTACTTCCAGACAAAGACCTACATACGCACAGACGTACTTGCAGACAAATGCGTACGTACACACAAAGACGTACATACACACAAGGACATACATACACACAAAGACGTCCGTACACAATAAGACGTACATAAACACAAAGACGTAAATGAACACAAATACGAACTTAAACTCAAAGAAGTAAATACACACAAGACTTAAAAAACGCACAAAGATGTACATACAAACAAAGACATACATAGACACGAAGAAGTACATGAACACAAAGACGTACGTACACACAAAGACGTACATGCACACAAAGACGTAAATACAAACAAAGACGTACATTGAAACGAAGAAGTACATACACACAAAGACGTACATACACTCAAAGACGAACATACAAACAAAGTTCTGCATACACAAAAAGACGTACCTACACTCAAAGATGTACATACAAACAAGGACGAACAAACACAAAAGACATACATACCCACAAAGACGTACATACACACAAAGACGTGCTTGCACACAAAGTTGTAAATACACACAAGGACTTAAATACACACAAAGACGTACATAAACAAAAAGACGTACTTACACACAAAGACATGCATGCACACAAAGACGTAAATACACACAATGACGTACATACACACAAAAGCGAACGTCCACACAAGGACGTACACTCAAACCGACGTACACGAACACAAACACTTACGTACACACGAAAACGTATGCAGACACAAGGACGTACATTCACAAGAAGATGTACATACAAACAAGTACATATATACACACAAAGACGTTCGTACACAATAAGACGTACACAAACACAAAGACCTAAATAATCACAAAGAAGAACTTTCACTCAAGAAACAAATACACACAAGTCGTACAAACGCACAAAGATGTACATATACACAAAGACGTACATACACACAAAGACGTACGTACAAACAAAGACATAAAACAACCAAAGACGTACAAACACACGGAGACATGCATGCACAAAAAGACGTAAATACACACAATGACTTACATATACACAAAGACGTACATAAACACAAAGACGTACAATCACTCAAAGACTTGCATGCACACAAAGACGTAAATACACACAATGACTTCCATACACACAAAGACGTACCTAAACACAAAGATATATATATACACACAAAGACGTACATACAAACAAAGACGTACATAGACACGAAGAAGTACGTACACACAATGACGTACATACACACAAAGACGTACATACAAACAAAGACGTACATAGACACTAAGAACTATATACACACAAAGACGTACATACACTCAAAGACGTACATAAAAGTAAATTCGTGCATGCTCATAAAGACGTAAATACACACAATGACTTACATACACACAAAAACGTACATACACACAAAGACGTACATATACACAAAGACGTGCATGCACAGAAAGTCGTAATAACACACAATGACTTACATACACACAAAGACGTACCTAAACGCAAAGACATACATACACACAACGACGTGCATACAAACGAAGACATCCATAGACACGAAGAAGTACATACACACAAAGACTTTTATACACTCAAAGATGTACATACAAACAAAGACCTGCATACACACAAAGAAGAACGTACACTCAAAGACATATATACAAACAACGACGAATTAACACACAAAGACGTACATACCCACAAAGACGTACATACACACACAAACGTACGTCAGGCAAAGACCTACATACGCACAGACGTACTTGCAGACGAATGCGTACGTACAAACAAAGACGTACATACACACAAGGACATACATACACACAAAGACGTCCGTACACAATAAGACGTACATAAACACAAAGACGTAAATAAACACAAAGACGAACTTACACTCAAAGAAGTAAATACACATAAGACGTACAAACGCACAAAGATGTACATACAAACAAAGACATACATAAACACGAAGAAGTACATACACACAAAGACGTACGTACACACAAAGACATAAATACACACAAAGGCGTACATACACATAATGACGTTCATACACTCAATTACTTCCATACACACAAAGACGAGGACATATACAAACAGAGACGTACATAGAAACAAAAACGTACATAAATACAAAGAAGTAAATGCACACAAAGAAATACATACACACAGGGACGTAAGTCCACACAAAGACGTAAGTTCACACAAAAACGTTCATACACACAAAGAGTTGCATACAAACAAAAACCTACATAAACACAAAGCCGTATCTACACAAACACAAAGACCTAAATACACACAAAGGAGTATATACACATAATGACGTTCATACACACAAACACTTCCACACACACAAAGACGAGGATATATATAAAAAGACGTATATACACACAAAGACATACATACAAACAAAGACGTACATACTTACAAAGAAGTACATACACAGCTAGACGTACCTACACTCAAAGACGGAGACTCACAAAGAGACGTACACACAAAAAAAGACGTATATACACGCAAAGACGTACGTCCACACAAATACGTAAGTTCACACAGAAACGTACATACACACAAAGAAGAAGATATACACAAAGACGTACAAACACAAAGACCAAAGACGTACATACAAACAAAGAGCTACATAAACACAAAGCCGTACCTACATAAAGAGACGTACATACACTCGAAGACGTACAAACACAAAAAGACGTACATACAAACAAAGACCTACAGAAACACAAAGCCGTACCTACATAAAGAGACGTACATACACACAAAAGGGTATGCTAACAGAAAGATGTACATACACAGAAACACGTACATACACAAAAAGACGTAAATACACACAAAGTAGTACATACATATAATGACGTTCATAAACACAAACACTTCCATACACACAAAGACGAGGATATATAAAAAGACGTATATGCAAACAAAGACCTAAATACAAACAAAGACGTACATACATACAAAGAAATACATACACACAGGGACGTACATACGCACGATGACGTACAAAAAAACAAAAACTGAAAAAGACAAAGAGACGTACAGACACAAAAAGACGTACATACACACAAAGGCATACATACACTCAAAGACGTACATACACACAAAGACGTAAGTTCACACAAAAACGTACATACACACAAAGAGTTACATACAAACAAAAACCTACATAAACATAAAGCGGTACCTACACACAGAGAAGTACACACACACAAAGACCTTAATACACACAAAGGAGTAAATAAACATAATGACGTTCATACACACAACCACTTCCATACACACAAATACGAGGATATATAAAAATACGTATATACACACAAAGGCGTACATACAAACAAAGACGTACATACATACATACAAAGAAGTACATACACACATAGACGTACATACACTCAAAGACGGAGACTCACAAAGAGACGTACACACAAAAAAAGACGTACATACACGCAAAGACGTACGTCCACACAAATATGTAAGTTCACACCGAAACGTACATACACACAAAGAGGAGGATATACACAAAGACGTACTTACAAACAAAGACGTACATACAAACAAAGACCTACAGAAACGCAAAGCCGTACCTACAAAAAGAGACATACATACACACAAAAAGCTATACTAACAGAAAGATGTACATACACAGAAACACGTACAAACACAAAAAGACGTAAATACACACAAAGTAGTACATACACATAATGACGTTCATAAACACAAACACTTCCATACACACAAAGACCAGGATATATAAAAAGACGTATTTACACACAAAGACCTAAATACAAACAAAGACGTACATACATAAAAAAATGTACATGCACACAAAGAAGTTCATAAACACAAGGACGTACATACACACAAAGACGTACAAAAACACAAAGACGGAAAAACACAAAGAGACGTACACACACAAAAAGACGTACATGCACACAAAAACGTACATACACACAAAGACGTACCTACACACAGAGACGTACACAAACAGAAAGACGTACGTTCACACAAAGACGTATGTTCACACAAAAACGTACATGCACACAAAGACCTACATAATCAAAAAGACGTACCTACGCACAAAGCCGTACCTACACACAGAGACGTAGATACACTCAAAGACGTACATACGCACAAAGACGTAAATACACACAAAGGCGTACATACACATAATGACATTCATACACACAAACGCTTCCACACACCCAGACGAAGATATACACAAAGACGTACATACAAACAAGACGTACATGCAAACAAAGACGTACGTACACACAAAGAAATACATGCGGACAAAGAAGTACATACACAAAAGGACGCACATACACACAAAGACGTACAAACACAAGGAGACGTAAACACACAAAAAGACGTACTTACACACGAAGACGTACTTACACACAAAGACGTGCATACACACAAAGACGTACATGTACACAAAAAAAACATGCAAAAAAAGACCTAGATAAACACGAAGACGTCATCAGTATACAAGTATACACAGAGACGCACATACACTCAAAGACGTACATACACACAAAGACATACGTCCACACAAAGAGGTATGTTCACACAAAAACGTACATACACACAATGAGGTACAAACAGACAAAGACCTACATAAACACAAAAAGCTACGTACACACAGAGAGGTACGTACACACAAAGACGTACATACACACAAGGACGTACATACATATAAAGACGTACAAACACAAGGAGACTTACACACATAAAAAGACGTGCATTTACACAAAAACGTACACACACACAAAGACGTACATACATACGTACATACAAAGCCGTACAAACACAAGGAGAGGTAAACGCACAAAGATACGTGCATACACACAAAAACGCACATACGCACCAAGACGTACGTCTGTAGTAACTCCTAACAACAAAACGGATGATATGCTTGTAAATTAAAAAATGCAGACACCACTCGAATTTTTCACAATTAATATAAAGCAACAGAAACATATTGTAATCAAGAATAAACCGGGTTTTAAGAGAAAAGCAAAATCATCATAAATTATGATGGGAAACATCACGGATTGAAACCCTGACGGGATACGTCAGGGAAAGTTCATTCTTGAAGGGATTCATCAACAAGGTAAACCTGTTATCTGTTAGATTAACTAACAGGGATCCATGCGGGTAAGAATAACCATGAGAAATTCCCATACCGATTAGATAAAATGGTAAATATAAACCAAGATAAATTAAACCTTGATATGAACAAAACCAACCGCCATAACTAAAACCTCAACTCATTTAATCAACTGCCTATCTCCAAGCCATAGAACTTCTTCCTATTGATCTCTGTAACAACACCTCTCTTAAATTTATTCCTCAAAACAATAACTCGGTAACTTTTAACTCTGTTACATTTGTTCAGTATTTCTAAGTCTTAAATTAAACAAATTCTGTGACTTTAAACATTTACTTTAGCTTACAACCGAGAAGTAAAGTGTTTTAGAAAACCGCCAACCAAAACCGTATCAGCATAAGGCGCACGGATGCTATACTGGCGACAGAATTTTAAAATTAACTGATCAACTAAATTAATTAACTAAATATTCCAAAAACTTTTACAATTTTTTGGTAGAAAGACAAACAAGAAAAGCACTATGATACACGAAAAAAGAAAAATACTTGGAAATCGCAATAAAACTTGAAATGCAAAAAAGATTTGGGATAAAAAAATCAGAATTCAATTCGGCTCTTCATTGTTCTTGTGTACGTTGCTTGTACCATAATTCTACGAATATCAGAGTCCCATCGGAACCCATTGCGAGAAATTATTTGTGTACTCGTGTGGGAGCTATCTATTACTCGTTTATGGAAAAGAGAGCTAAAGTGTAGAGAAAGAGTACAATATATCAAGTTAGTAGAAATAACAAATTTACGCAATTGTTGTTGTTGTTGTTCATAACTTATAGTGCGCATCGCTCCGGTCGTTTTTTAGTTATATCCAGTAGTTTTGTTAAAATTTTATAGCAAACCTAGTTGTAATTGTGAGGCGTTGAGTACGAATGGTGAGACGACGACGACAAAAATCATAAAACGGCAGCAAAATTG
Source organism: Convolutriloba macropyga (assembly GCF_964194025.1). Classification (NCBI taxonomy): domain Eukaryota; kingdom Metazoa; phylum Xenacoelomorpha; order Acoela; family Convolutidae; genus Convolutriloba; species Convolutriloba macropyga. The sequence goes on from NC_134471.1 coordinate 46,535,046, forward strand.
TGCTGTAAACGAAAACTAAAGTTGTTTAAATTGATCAGACATAAAAAAAAACGGAATAATAACAGAAAGTTAATCCACCTAGTTTTGTTTTTAAATTTATTATAGCAGAGGAATACAGAAATAAAATTTAAAAAACAAAGAGAAATTGGAGTTTAGTTTAAAGTAGTTCGAATTGTATAACAATCTAGGTGAGACAGTCATCAATAATAAGACTGTATTTTGAAATTCATTGAAAAATGATAATTAATTAAATTTTTAAACATTAAATTAAATCAATTAAGATAAATTTTTAGAAAAATAAAAAGAGAGAACACAATTTAATGACAATCAACCCCCTAAACCTTCTGGAGAAACTAATGTCTTAAACAAAAATTGGTCTTAAATAGAGCGTAAATCAAGAGAACGTTAAAATGACAACTGGCTCGACTTCAAGAATGCTATTATTTGAAGCGTTCGCCGGCTTAATCGACTTGGAAAGCTATGTGACGCATTTTGAGCGCTACTAGCGGGATTAAAAAAGTGGAAAAGAACAGAAGGATATCCAGCCAGCCAAATTGATGGCCGGCCAAATTTTATTGCACTTAGGCTACAAAAGTTTGCCATAAAGTTCTATCGCAATTTACGCAAGCTACAAGAGCAAACTTTGATGAACCGGTCGTCTGCCGGGGGCAACTAGCTTGCCGCGTACAGCAGGCACGGAGAAAAACTAACAGATTTTCTTGGAGAATTAAAGCAGAAGCAGTTGACTTTGAAGGCTTATTCAACGGAGTTGCAAGATATCAGTGATCATCTGATTTTGAGAGGATTCCTGGAAGCAATTAATCATGGTCAGGTGAGGTTATAACTCTGGAAGCCGGTCGGTGACAAGGATCTGAAAATCGAAACAGTTTTGGAGCGAGAGTTGCATCTGGAAGCTGTTACCAAATTAGAAGAGGAAGAGCAAACACCAAAATTGGCGGTTATTAGACGGAATAAAACGAAAGATTTACTGGAGGTCGTCATCAAGCTTGTGAAACAATTGTCACTAGATGACAAACAGCGTGAAAATTGTTTTAATCAATCGAGGAAACGAAGTTATTCTCGGGAACGGAGGGGTGACAACAGACCTGATGGAGGACAACAACAAGATCTCGGGTTCAGCGATAGGCGGCGTTGCCCAAAGCCATGGCCTAGCCACAGCGACAGATTTTTTGGAAGCAATGAACCTTCTAGGAGAAACAACAGGCAGGGTTTCCAGTGCAGAGAGTGTGGACAAGAAGGACACCTTTCGAGGATTTGTCGAACTTGTTTCCTATGAGGAAGTTCCCAACACTTGAAAAAAAACTGCTCTTTCAAAACGATAATGCAGAAATCATACTTCATGGAAACAGATGCGTTGTTGTAATAGACAGTTGAAGTAGAAAATCGCTTTTGAGCTGGTCCATATACGAAACTGGGCAAACCGGAAATTGTGCAAAAACACACAAAACGAGTGTTAACAGCCAATACTTCAGGTGTGAAAATAATAGGAAAAGTAACGCTGTTGGTACAGTTGCAGCCAAGACTACCAGAGTTTGAACAAGAATTTGTGATAACGGCAGACGAAGGTATAGAATGTCTGCTGGGAATTGATTTCCTGAAAACTAATTATTGTGTGTTGAGCTACACGAAGAGAAACTATACAGCAGTGAGTTTAAAATTTCAATAACGCTTACCACAGAGAAAACTCAAGGTGTTCAGGTTTTGTCAATTTCGAGAGAAAACATCTATATACAGAGTAAAAACAAATGTCTGATGAGAGTTAGATTAGCTGGTGAAAACAGAAGAAAGTCCAGGAGTGGAAGGATTAATGGAAGCAATAGAAGATTTTGAATTAAGGTTTGTCTTGCTTTTAGCCGCCTGTATGATATCAATGAAAGATGGTTCTAGAGTGATAAAAGTTTTAAATCTAACGGACGCACCAGTGAACGTGTATAAAAGTACTAAGGTAGCAAGTTATCTTGAAAACAAACAAAACTTAGTAGTGAATTGAGTTTTCATAAATCAAAATAAGCCAAAAACATTAGAAACACAATGTGGAAACACGCAAATTTGAAAGGAGCTAATTAACAAGCAGAAAAAGTAAGTACAGAAACTGTTCATGAGACATCGACAAGTTTTCTCCCAGCCGTTCAGAGAAAGTTACCGCAGTCTGAGCCTTGATTCAAAAAAGCAGTGAAAACAATTGTCGAAGATCAAGCGGATGCAAAGTTGATTTAACCAACGCACTCGTATTGGGCATCACAATCAAAATTGGCGAAAAAAAATATGGCAGCTTAAGATTAGTTATAGATTACAGAAGTTTGAACAAACAAATCGAGAAATCCCGTCGGCCGCTACCAAGAATAAATGACGTTATTGACTTTCTAGACGGAGATTCTTACTTTTCCCAAATCGATTTCACATCGGCATATTTTCAAATGGCGCAGGATGAGGAGTCGGAGAACGTGACAGCTTTTGTAACTCCAATGGGACTCTACAAGGGGAAGAGACTAACCATGATTTTGGCCAAGAGTTTTCCAAAATTTAGTGGAGTTGATCTTGGCGGGACTCCCCTATGGAATGGCGTTAGAATAATCTTCGGTAGATCCTTTGAGGAGCATCTCAAAAGTTCTCGTGTTTGGACGAATTAAAGACGCTGGATTGAAAATAAAAGGCTCAAAATGTAAGTTTTTTTCAGGACAAAATTCATTTACTTTGACGCATTGCATCAAATAAAGGCTTAGAAGTGGATCCCGAGAAAGTAGCGGCGGTCAGTAAAAGGAAAAGCCCACGAAAAATAAAGGAAATGAGAGCTATATTAGGACTATTTGGTTTTTACACAAGGTTAATACAAGATTTTGGAAAAGTAGCACAGCGGCTTCATATATAGACGTTTTCGTGGAGCAAAGAGTGTGAATGAGTAGTTGAACAACTAAAGCAAGCACTACAGAAAGCACCAATTTTGGGTTATCCGATTGACACGGATCCCTGTACGTTAACCAACGACGCTTCTCTGTTTGGCATTGGCGCAATTACTTCCCAAAGACAACAATGGTTTGAAAGAGTTATTGCTTACGCAAGAAAAATGTTCAGCAAATTTCAACGAAACTACTCTGCGACAAAACGAGATTTTTTTTCGATAAATACTTCACTCAACACTTCAAAAATTATTTTCCAGGACAAAATTTTTAATTGATAGCGACCAGAGGGCCCTCACATGGTTATATAGTTTCAAAGAACAAGACGGATTACAAGCCAGATGGATAGAAAACCTCGGACAGTTTGATTTTGAAATTAAACACAAAGCGTGGAGGAAGATACATCTCGCCGACCAATTTTCGAGTGTTTCACAGACTGAAGAAGAAGTCAAGGATTGCGATCAAGTGAAACAAGTAAACACGATTGACAAAAATATCTGGTCTACTGGACTAGCGAAATCTGCGGAATAACTAGTTGAACATCAGAAAAATGCAGCCAAATTTATTATACTGAGTTTGAGAGTTCCCTGAAAAAAAAACATGGCAGGAGCCTCCACGGCGCTGGGGACTGATTTCAGAAACTTAAGATCAGGAAATGATATAATTAAGAGAAACAAACGTATTGTTGAATTTAACAGCTCAACACAAATAGTTATTCAAAGATCACTTTTAAAGGAAATTCTACCTTTTCTTCATGAACATTGCGGACATTTTGGTATGGCTAAGACAATTGACCGGGTTCGAGAACGATTCTAAACGCCCGGCATGAGAAAAAGATGTTCACGAGTGGGTAAGTTTTTGCGAAGTATGCTGTCAAAAGAAGTCGCCACACCAGAAACACATACACAGCTTGACAACTTGGAAATCAAATCAGCCGTTTTGGCAAGTTGCCTTGGACATTACGGTACTTTTACCCAAGTCAAGTGGAAACGAATACATTCATTTTATTGAAGATCAGTTTACAAAATGGTATGAAGCAATCCCATGAGCAATCAAAAAGCTTCAACTGTAGCTAAGGCTTTTGTAAACGTATGGGGTTCAAGACTTGGTTATCCGACAAAGCTCCATAGTGACAAGGGCAATAACATTATGTCAAACCTATTCAAGAACGTGTGTAAAGAGCTGGGAATAAACATGACATCAACAACATCTTATCATCCTCCAAGAACCGCTCTATTGGTGAAAGAGCGCACCAATCGCAAAATTGAAGGAAGTCTTGGAAAACATGGTGAGTGAACATCATAACGCCTGGAGAGACTACTTTCGGCTAGTAATGGTGGCGTATGGATCATCAATTTACTTTGTGACCAATACAGTCTTTTTTACCTCCTTTTTAGACAATCATGCGCTCTGCCGATCAATTGCAAGTATCAAACGATACAAAACTAAAAATCTAACCGGCCTTAAGTAATTTTATTGGTTGCTTGATAGAAAAACTACAAACGTGCAATGAGATGGTACAGGAAAGCATGGATGTTGAGAAAGAAAGACAAAATACCTACTACAACCATAGCACGTTTGGACCCAATATGAAGTAGATGATTTAGTAATGATTTTCAAACCCACCATAAAAATTGGCCAGACAAAATATTTTAAACTCTTTTACAGTGGACCGCCAGTAATACGTGAAATAATCAACGATCTTAACATTGTTACTGAAGATGAGAAAACAAAATCCACAAAAGGTCCTCCACAATCGAATCAAATTTTTAACAGTAGAAGTGCTACCATTGAAGAAAAAAGAACAAAAAAGGCAAAAAGTGAACCCAGAATACCACAAACTGACCTCACGGAGAACATCAATTTTCTGGAAATTGAAGTAGTCACTCCACGAATTAATGACATAGAAACCAGAGAAGTTATTCCTGAAGGGAATAATGGTCAAATTAGCCCTACTATTGAAACTCACAATGAGACAGTCAAGGAATAATTGTTTGAAACACCAAGGGTTGGGAGTCCAAGAGCATCAATCACTACTAACACAAATAACAAGAAGAGAAGCACAAAGATACCTGCGCTCAAAGTAGCCACACAGCAGAAGCGGGATAGCCTGATGGAAACAACCGAGAGAAGTGAAGGCGAATAATTTACAAATAGAAGCACGGCCTCTACTTCGCAAAATGTCACCGAACGACGATATCAGACGTCGGGAAGCACGTCGAGAATAACAAGACAACGGAAACAGAAAAACTATTTTTTATTCATGGATAACGATTCAGAGGAAAAAATTTGATAATAACGCATTATTTTTTAAAAAAAGGTGATAAGACAAAAATGCAGATGACGTGGAACTCACTTTGGAATGTGCAGCTGAACTGGAAACTTCTTCAATTGGTTAGCAAATTAGGTTTTTCACAATCCTTAGAGATTATGGGGTATGATTTTGAGAACATTCTGCAGACACAGATATTTGCCATGTCTGAATGGACCAAGTGCGAAACGTCACATATCAAGTAGCGGCAGATAAACCAAGGAGGACTCATGTACTCTGAGGACAGCATGAGTAAATCAAAATACTGTATGTACAGAGCCGCATATACTGTAACTGGGCTGAAAAAAGTGGTTTTTATGACGATGCAGCATACCTCCACGAGAAAACACAAATAATTCCAACGTTTTACCTTTTAAAAGAATCAGTCTGCCGAAAACTATGGCAGGGACACAAAGTGGTGTTACAGGGACTCGGTGATCTAATGCTCCTAAAGAATTACCTAATGGGATAGTTGGTCGCGGAAGCGACACAGTGTTTTTTCAGAAAATATCAAAAACATTCATGAAAGATGGAGAGGAGAAAAGAGTGAACTCTGTTAACCCTGTGGACTGGATCAACACAAAAGGTGAAAAACAAAAAAAGTAAAATCAAAATAAATGCTGAAATATTCATGGGAACCTTGTTCATTCAAACTAGGGAAACAACTGACGGAACTTGGTTATATATCAAAGACGCTCTGAAACAAGTGCAAACCTTGTTATATCATGGAGATAAGTTTGAATTATTTTCACTACAATATGTTTTTGACCAAGGTACAAAACCGAATATGTTTACGATAGTTAAGTTTCAAAAACGGAAAACAGCGAAGCTAGTCAACGCTGGAAACAATAGGTTTTTGATCAGCAGGTTATACGAAAAAAAAATTTGGTAGTTCAGATAAAAAACAAGACCAAAAAGGAAGACAATTTTCAACATTTTGAAACAAACCATAAGAACTTATTTTTCACAAACGAATCCATGACGATCAAGGAACATAATTTTTTACGTTTAAATATATCTGAGACAGATCTATGGGACACAAAAGAAGATCAACTCTTTGTGTGGGATTTTCGAGGTATGTTCGAAAATTTGAAAGAACTAGAGCTATTGAATTGTCACATAGAAAAACTGCAGAGAGCAATGATTCTATCTACACAATTAAATGGAAATACACACCAAGTTCTCTGAAATCAACAAAACCCTCTGGGATTACACGCCAAAAAGGCGGGAAGAGTACTTTATGTCCATAAGTGCGCTAAAGTTGTCGTCCGTGTCTTAGAATATTCTTTTTGTACAGGAACAAATTCATTTAAGGTGTCTTCTGACAACAGTTCAGAAGGAATAAGATACATGGAACCCATTTCTAAAAGGTTCTATAGAAATTTTACAAGAACGAATTGCAACCCCTTGTACATGAGCGGACAACCCCTTGCAAACCCTTGTACATGAGCACTTGAGATGCAGAACGGGTCGTGGATTTTATATGGCGGACGACTAGAACTGATTGACAAGCCCAATCGAAGATTTAACGTCAATTGGTCAAGTACTGCACCAATGGAAGGGCTGTTCAATGATGATGACCTTGAACTTAGCAAGACAGCCCAAAGGTTAGGACAACCGGGACAATTAATAACAGGAAAAGAGGTCATCCTGGGACAACGGGGTTCATATCAAGAAGAGAGCTTAGAGTATTTCAACATGGACTTCAGATACGGGCACCATTGTCACGAACTCTTAGTTTTTATTTACCTTGGTAATAAAGTGAAGGAAATCTGGCATGTGGTCAGGGAAGTCACCATAAATTGATGACTATTTTTATCGGCTTAAATATCTTTATTTGTGCCATGCGTGTATTCTTGTCAATGGATGATGGAACTGAATGAGCTGCGAGTCAAAATTGAAAAGCAGCAGAAAAAGGGAAACAACAGCGAAATGCTGGGAACTGCTGGGACTGGTCTCGACGAGGAGCTTCGGCAGTTAAAGTTAGAAGGTCAAAGGTTACGCGAGCAACCTCTAGAGACAAAAAATTATTAGTAAACTCTCGAAATCAGAGGAAGGCCTGCAGGAGGCAGGTTGAAATATTGAACAAGAAGTTGGAAGAAACTAAAAGCCAAGCAGAATGCAAACCAACGGAGTGTGTTGTGTCGCTTTAGTAGATGAGCGGGAGTGTTTAGCTCGGGAGCTGGAGAATACCGAGGGAGTTACCAGAAAGCTTCGAAGTAGGTTCAAAACGGAGTAGACATCAAGAAACGTCATCCAGAGGAGGCCGGCGGCTATAAATACACAAAGCCCTTTCATTCGCTCACCAAATCTATACTAGCTGCTGTTCCTGCTTCAGGGGGCAACAACCACCGCACTTTTGAAAGACTACAAAACGTTTTCTTTGCTGTGTCACCCGTACAAGGGTGATCGGGAGGACCTGTTCAATATAATTTTGCAGGCGATTAAAATTACGGAGGACGAGAAATCTCAAAGTATTTTTGATAAATTGGTAATACAAAAACCAGAAGAATATTTGAACTCCAATATGGACAAAAAAAGCTTCTGAATGAGAACAACACTAATTTTTTAGGGAAGGCAGTGTAGTAACCCTAGAACAGAACGTATGACATGCTTGTAAACTACAAAATGCAGAAACCACATAAAAAATTCACAATTAAAATTAAGCAACAGAAACAGACTGTAATCAAGAATAAACCAGACTTTAACAGAAAAACAACAACATCATAAATTTTGATAGGAAACATCACGGATTTAGATTTTGACGGGATACGTCAAAGAATGTTTGTTCTTGACGGGATTCGTCAAGCAGGTAAACCTGTTATCTGTTAGTTTAGCTAACACGAACCCATGCACGCAAGAATAACCATTAGAAATTCCCACACCGATTAGAGAAAATGTTAAAGTCAAACCAAAATAAATTAACCAATGATATGAACACAACCAACCACCACAACTACAACCTCACCTCAATTATTCAGCTGCCCTTCTCCAAGCAAAAAAGTTTCTTCTTATTCATCTCTGTAACAACACTTCTCGTAAATTTATTCTTCAAAACTTTAACTCTTTAAATTTTAACTCTGAAAAATTTGTTCAATATTTCTAATTCTTAAATTAAATAAAATCTTTGGATTTCAACATTTTCTTTAGCTTACACCCGAAAAGTAAATTGCTTTAGAAAACCCCAATCAAAACCATATCAGCATAAGGTGCACGGATACTAAACGTCCACACAAAGACGTATGTTCACACAAAAACTTACATAGACAAAAAGAGGTGCATACAAAGAAAGACCTCAACAAACACAAAGACCTACATAAACAGAGAGAAAAACGCACACACAGAGACGTACATACACACAAAGTTGTACATACACACAAAGATTTACATACACACAAGACGTACATACACACAAAGACGTACATAAATACAAAGAAGTACACGCACACAAAACAACGTATCAACACAAAAAGACGTAAATAAACACAACGAAACACATACGCACTTGGACGCACATGCACACAAAGACGTACGTAGACAAAAAGGCGTATATACAAACAAAGACGTAAATACACACAATGACGTCCATACACATAAAGACGTCCCTACACACAAGGACGTACATACACACAAAGACGTACATACACACAAAGAAATCCATACACACAAAGATGTACATAAATAAAAAGAAGTACACGCACACAAATCAACGTATCAACACAAAAAGACGTAAATAAACACAACGACACACATACGCACATGGACGCACATGCACACAAAGACGTACGTACAAAAAGGCGTAAATACAAACAAAGACGTACATACACACAATGACGTCCATACACACAAAGACGTCCCTAAACACAAGGATGTCCACAAAGAGGTCAATTAGAAGAAAGCCCCTCCCCTAAAAAGGGCTGTCGGTCAACCTGGGGGCAGCAAGTCAACTACTATTCATAATTATAAATCCTGACAGCTGTCAAATAATAATGCGTCAGATGCGAAAGTTAGAGAAATTAAAACGTCAGGATTATAATCAAAATAGATATGATAAATAGCTGCCAAATCATCGTGTGTAGTGATTTTGAACAAGGATTAGGGAAAAATATAAACCTTTAGGACATCAGCCTCCCTTCCTCTACATTGGTTCCAATAGACACTTCTACTGCAGGGCGCCGCCGCATGGAGCGCGCGCCACAGAGGCAGAGTAAGAAGCTAAGCCAGCGCACTAAATTTATTTTGTCCTTACAAACGTGATCACGTCCGAATATGATTCTTCTTCCTTATCGCTGATCCTGGAAGCCAATCTCTGTATGGCTTTTGATGCTGACGGACCTGCTCTTCCTCTGCATGAGAAGATTATCGGACAGAAATTGGTTTTCTTGACTTCGATGATCCTTTGCTCATTTTTCAACATCTTTATGGACTCGTGATATTTGTATGAAACCGGTATGCTTCTTGGGCAACTCTTATCATATGGATTAAACACTTACACATCAAAGAACGTTCCGCTGAAACGAGAAACGAAGAAGCCATTAGCTTTCATTGATATCTAGTGGAATGTTGTCATCATGAGTGGTACTTCTTTTTGCGAACTGGACAGGGCTCTACTTCTATATCAACGCATACTTTTTTCAGCAGTTTGGCAAAAGAGTCACGGACGGCATTGTGTTTTATGTGCGTATGAAATGCATGCGCTCAAGTAAAAAATTCTCCACATTCGCATGTTGATAGCATTTTACGGGTTTCCATCAGTATCTAAAGACAATGCTATGTTTTCAATAGATGTGTGTTTAGGCAGTATGATGCTCCTTTTTCGATAGCCAAATCTAGAGAGTAAGCTTTTTTATTGATGAGGTCTCTGACCGCCAGTGTTTTTGCTCGAGACCATTCCTGCTTTTCTTTTCTGATTTTCTGAAGTGTTTTTTTCTTATGAAACTCAGCATCTACAGCGTTTTGTTTCTGACCAGCTCACAAATTCGAATAGATCCTTCATATTCGGTTGCCCTGTCTTTATGAAGAAGAATGCTAAGGTCTTCGACTTTCATGGGGAGAGAAACTTTTCTGCCATAAGAAACTGTAGCCTTTATCAGATCACTGAACACGATGAACGGAACACCGAACACGATGAACATTAATTACATCAACATCTAATGCCGGAAAAGTTTTGTTCGCTTCCTGAGCAGACTCCGGATTTTTAATGAAATGACATTTAATCACATTATAGCTAAATGCACCGACATGCTCCTTGAGCTTATCTAGAACAATTCGTAGTGATTCAAGGCTACCGGGCACATTACCGTCATCTGATTTTTGAACTTCGAGCATGTTGATGAGAAGAAGTATAGCCAATCCGTATATTGCCATAGTTATTGGATCGTCTTGTGTTGTTCCTTCTTGGAACTTGATTACTCTTTTATCAATGAAAAAAACTGATTGGGTACTAAAAGATAAATTGCGGGACAAAACTGATGTTTTTAGAGCCAGATCTCTATTAAAGCTATTAAACGCGTTTTCGTTATCAATCGGAGGGATCACCTCAGTACGGTTTTCAAGATATTGTCGATGGAGTGCATGGATAGCATGTCCGATGCTAGTCTTTTGTCCAAGACACATCTGTACTTTTCCCCCAACTAATTGGAGATTTATTTTAACGCACTTCACTATACTCCTACCTATAGTTCGTCTCAAGACCTCGCCAATGTCAATTGAACCACTGGGCATTTTTTGAGTGCAATAAGACAACAACCGTTGTTTGAATTCAAGAAGTTTAGTTCTTCGGTGGCAATTCTGATTGCAAGTTTGGACACTGTTTTGCATTGATTGATTGAGTAGGATTTGTATGATGTCAGAAGTCGTCTTCTCCTCTGCATCAATGCCAGATGTGCCGTAGCGGCCATTTGATCTCATTGCGGCACGTCTTTTTTCAGAGCCATTATTATTTTACAAAAAATAGTAGGAGGAAACGGAAAATCCCGATCTTTCAGATCTGTCACTACGTATTTTGGATCAGCTTTGTGACTACAAGGCTACTTTTCTTGTGTAAGCTCAAGTACGGCGCAATTTAGTCTTTTGAAAATCACTTTATCGGAAAGACACAAAGACGGATACACACAAAGACGTACATAAACTGAGTACATGCACACAGACTTACATACACAAAGACGTTCATGCACACAAAGACGTACATACACACAAAGAAATACATACAAGGAGTTACATACACAAAGACGTACACATACAAGAAGACGTACACACTTATAGACGCACATTTACACAAAGACGAGGTACTTACATACACGAAGAGGTACGTACACACCAAGACGTACATAGACACAAAGACGTCCCACCACACACAACAAGCCGTCAGTACACACAACGGCGTTTTTGGTGATTCCATACACACAAAGACTTCCATACACACAAAGAAGTAGTAGTAGTAGTAGTAGTTGTAGTAGTAGTAGAAGTAGTAGTAGTAGTAGTAGTAGTAGTAGTAGTAGTAGTAGTAGTAGTAGTAGTAGTAGTAGTAGTAGTAGTAGTAGTAGTAGTAGTAGTAGTAGTAGTAGTAGTAGTAGTAGTAGTAGTAGTATTAGTAGTAGTAGTAGTAGTACTAGCTGGTGAGAAACTGAAATTGAAAACTCAGCGGAGGCTGAGCTTTTGACAGTTAGCAGCGACGAAAGGTCAGTGGTTGTTGATCTAGTGTCTACGGCGAGTAACAGATCATCTGCAGTCTCTGATCACGAGAGTTGTGTATGTTCAGCTTGTAAACGTAGCTTCGACACTGCAAAAGGCTGCAAAGTGCATGAAGCCAGATTCTGCAAGTCTAAGAATTCGAAGAATGTCAAAGAAAGCGCGTCAAAGTTTGTTGGGCTAGAGAATAGCCTCACCTATCAGAAGTGCACTAGGAAATTCGCAACTGTGAAAGGCCGACGAATTCACGAGTCACGATACTGCGGCAGAGAAAAGGCTGGAAGATCTCACGTTTTCTCCTGCAGTGTCCACAATCGAGATGGAGTGGAGTTCGAAAACGGAGAAGCTTTCAAATATCTCGGTTCTTTCGTGAGCTTGCAACATGGTGATCTAAATGAAATCAGTGTCAAGCTGGCGGAAGGGAGACAGCGATTTGCGAGCTTTGAGAAGCTTTGGAAGAGCAAAAACTTAGTATTCCCCTCAAATGCAAGTCATACAGAGCTCTTGTGTTATCAGTGGTCTTATATAGCTCTGAAACGTGGACCATGAATAAATCAACGCAACGGAAACTTGAGAGCTTTCACACCAGCTGTCTGCGAAGGATACTATGTTTATCATATATGGAGAGGGTGACAAATGAAGAAGTACTGGCTAGATCACGTATGTCGACACTTTCTGCAATGATCATGATTAAACGGTTGAAATGGTTTGGCCATGTCTTGAGGATGAATGACGATCGTCTAGCGCTTCGCGCCTTCACCTGGGAACCGACAGAAAAATTTCGTTATGCTAAACGAGCTCCAGGGGGTCAACGCAAGACGTGGCTGGACCAACTCGAAGATGATTGCTCAAGGAACAACATGAGCTACATCACCTTACGACAGAAAGCGAAAAGAGAGTCTAAATCCCGCTTCAACAGTTTTGTTGAACAGCATTTCTTGGATTAAATAAACGCAAATAAGCTCAAACCTATATGCATTCTATTGACTTGTTTGTACTTATTGCCATTGTTCCTTTATTTCTTTATGGAATTTAAGTGTTCAAACAGTAGTAGTAGTAGTAGTAGTAGTAGTAGTAGTAGTAGTAGTAGTAGTAGTAGTAGTCGTAGTAGTAGTAGTAGTAGTAGTAGTAGTAGTAGTAGTAGTAGTAGTAGTAGTAGTAGTAGTAGTAGTAGTAGTAGTAGTAGTAGTAGTAGTAGTAGTAGTAGTAGTAGTAGTAGTAGTAGTAGTAGTAGTAGTAGTAGTAGTAGTAGTAGTAGTAGTAGTGTTAGTAGTAGTAGTAGTAGTAGTAGTAGTAGTGGTAGTAGTAGTAGTAGTAGTAGTAGTAGTAGTAGTAGTAGTATGACGAGAGTTCTGTATGTTCAGGTTGCAAACGTCGCTTCGACACTGCATGAGGCTGCAAAGTACATGAAGCCAGATTCTGCAAGTCCAAGAATTCGAAGAGTGTCGAAGACAGCGCGACAAAGTTTGTTGGGCTAGAGAAAATCCCCACTTGTCAGAACTGCACTAGGAAATTCGCAACTGTGAAAGGCCGACGAATTCACGAGTCACGATACTGCGGCAGAGAAAAAGCTGGAAGATCTCCCATTTTCTCGTTCAATGTCCACGATTGAGATGGAGTGGAGTTTGAAAATGTAGAAGCTTTCACGTATCTCGGTTCCTTCGTGAGCTTGCTACATGGTGACCTAAAAGAAATCAGTGTAAAGCTGGCGGAAGGGAGACAGCGATTTTTGAGCTTTCAGAAGCTTTGGAAGAGCAAACAACTCGGTATTCCCCTCAAATGCAAGTTATACAGAGCTCTCGTATTATCAGTGGTCTTATATCGCTCTGAAACGAGGGCCATGAATAAGTTAACGCAACGGAAACCGTTGATTGAATTCAAGAAATTTAGTTCTTCGGTGGCAATTCTGATTGCAAGTTTGGACACTGTTTTACAGAGATCGATTGAGTAGGATTTGTATGATGTCAGAAGTCGTATTTTCCTCTGCATCAAGGCCAGATGGGCCGTGGCGGCCATTTGATTTCATTGCGGCACGTCTTTTTTCAGAGCCATTATTATTTTCAAAAATAGTAGAAGGAAACGGAAAATCCTTATCTTTCAGATCTGTTACTACGTATTTTGGATCAGCTTTGTGACCACCAGTCTATTTTTCTTGTGTAAGATCAAGTACGGTGCAATTTAGTCTCTTGAAAATCACTTTATCGGAAACACACAAAGACGGATACACACAAAGACGTACATACACACAAAAATGTACATACACACCATGACGTACACACACAAAGACGTACATACGAACCCAGACTGACAAAAAAGACGTACCTTAACAGAAATACGTAATTACACAAAGTCGTACATACACACAAAGACGTACATACACAGAAAGACGTAAATACACAAAGACGTACATAAACAGAGTACATGCACACAGACTTACATACACAAAGACGTTCATACACACAAAGACGTACATACACACAAAGAAATACATACAAGGACTTACATACACAAAGACGTACGCATACAAGAAGACGTACACACACATAGACGCACATTTACACAAAGACGAGGTACTTACATACACGAATAGGTGCATACACACAAAGACGTACATAGACATAAAGACGTCCCTCCACACACAACAAGCCGTCAGTACACACAACGGCGTCTTTGTGCGTCCATACACACAAACACTTCCATACACACAAAGAAGTAGTAGTAGTAGTTGTAGTAGTAGTAGAAGTAGTAGTAGTAGTAGTAGTAGTAGTAGTAGTAGTAGTAGTAGTAGTAGTAGTAGTAGTAGTAGTAGTACTAGTAGTAGTAGTAGTAGTAGTAGTAGTAGTAGTAGTAGTAGTAGTAGTAGTAGTAGTAGTAGTAGTAGTAGTAGTGGTAGTAGTAGTAGTAGTAGTAGTAGTAGTAGTAGTAGTAGTAGTAGTAGTAGTAGTAGTAGTAGTAGTAGTAGTAGTAGTAGTAGTAGTAGTAGTAGTAGTAGTAGTAGTAGTAGTAGTAGTAGTAGTAGTAGTAGTAGTAGTAGTAGTAGTAGTAGTAGTAGTAGCAGTAGTAGTAGGGGACAAAATCGAACCTCTCCTCCCCGCGGTTCCCCTGGGGTAAGTGGTGCAGCAGCTGCCCTGGGGCAGATGCCTAGTACCACCGAGCCAACGATTCGGTGGACCGCGAGATGATGTACAAGATAATGAAACATTACGGGCTCCCACAAAAAGTTGTGAATGTCATCCGCAACAGTTACGAAGGCTTCAAGTGCTGCGTCAAGGCAGAGGGCAAGAAGGGCCAGATGTTCGACGTAAGAACTGGTGTTCGCCAGGGTGATGTATGGTCGCCTATTCTCTTTGGCCTTGTGATAAACTATGTGTTGGCTAATTCAGTTCAAGGAGGAATCGACATTGGACGCTGTGTTGCTGATCTTGACTTCGCCGATGATGTTGCCCTATTGGGCGTCTCTGATTCCGAAGTTCAATCAAATCTACATAGAATTGAATCTTTAGCCGAGGCTGTTGGCATAATGATCAATGTTGGGAGGACAAAGAATATGGGTGTTAAATGCGAAAACCCGGAGCCAGAGTACCCATTGCTCAGAGGAACGTGGAAGTTCTTACAGGAAACCGCAAAGGCCGTTTTGGGACTCTCATTGAGGCCGAAAACCAATCCCGACTACTAATTGGCAGAGAGGTGCTGGTGGGCAAGAGGAAGAATGCGGGCTGGTTCGAGACACTAGCTGGTTTTCAGTTCTTTCGTGAGACTGAAAAGTTCAGCGGAGGCTGAGCTTGTGACAGTTAGCAGCGACGAGAGGTCAATGGTTGCTGATCTAGTGTCTACGGCGAATAACAGATCATCTGCGGTCTCTGATGACGATAGTTGTGTATGTTCAGGTTGTAAACGTCGCTTCAACACTGCAAGAGGCTGCAAAGTGCATGAAGCCAGAATCTGCAAGTCTAAGAATTCGAAGAGGGTCAAAGACAGCGCGTCAAACTTTGTTGGGCTAGTGAAAAGCCTCACTTGTCAGAAATGCACTAGGAAATTCGCAACTGTGAAAGGCCGACGAATTCACGAGTCACGATACTGCGGCAGAGAAAAGGCTGGAAGATCTCGCAATTTCTCCTGCAATGTCCACGATCGAGATGGAGTGGAGATCGAAAATGTAGAGGCTTTCAAGTATCTCGGTTCTTTCGTGAGCTTGCAACATGGTGACCTAAAGGAAATCAGTGCCAAGCCGGCGGAAGGGAGACACCAATTTGCGAGCTCTCAGAAGCTTTGGAAGAGCAAACAACTTAGTATTCCCCTCAAATGCAAGTTATACAGAGCTCTCGTGTTATCAGTGGTCTTATATAGCTCTGAAACGTGGACCATGAATAAATCAACTTGATAGCTTTCACATCAGTTGTCTGCGAAGGATACTGTGTTTTTCATATCTGAAGAGGGTGACAAATGAAGAAGTACTGGCTAGATCACGTATGCCGACACTTTCTGCAATGATCATGATTAAACGGTTGAAATGGTTTGGCCATATCCTGAGGATGAATGAAGATCGTCTAGCGCTCCGAGCCTTCACCTGGGAGCCGAGAGAAAAATATTGATTTGCTAAACAAGCTCCAGGGCGTCAGCCTAAGACGTGGATAGATCAACTTGCAGAAGATTGCTCAAGGAACAACATGAGCTACATCACCCTACGACAGAAAGCGAAAAGAGAGTCTAAATCCCGCTTCAACAGTTTTGTCGAACAGCATTTCCTGGATTAAATAAACCCAAATAAGCTCAAACTTATACGCATTTTAAAAACTTGTTTGTACTTATTGTCACTGTTCCTTTATTTCTTTATGGAATTTAAGTGTTCAAACAGTAGTAGTAATAGTAGTAGTAGTAGTAGTAGTAGTAGTAGTAGTAGTAGTAGTAGTAGTAGTAGTAGTGGTAGTAGTAGTAGTAGTAGTAGTAGTAGTAGTAGTAGTAGTAGTAGTAGTAGTAGTAGTAGTAGTAGGAGTAGTAGTAGTAGTAGTAGTAGTAGTAGTAGCAGTAGTAGTAGTAGTAGTAGCAGTAGTAGTAGTAGTAGTAGTAGTAGTAGTAGTAGTAGTAGTAGTAGTAGTAGTAGTAGTAGTAGTAGTAGTAGTAGTAGTAGT
The DNA here is from genome assembly GCF_964194025.1 of Convolutriloba macropyga. Taxonomy (NCBI): domain Eukaryota; kingdom Metazoa; phylum Xenacoelomorpha; order Acoela; family Convolutidae; genus Convolutriloba; species Convolutriloba macropyga. The sequence goes on from NC_134471.1 coordinate 46,552,094, forward strand.
AGTAGTACTAGTACTAGTAGTAGTAGTAGTAGTAGTAGTAGTAAGAATAATGTGGCCAAAACAAAGAATATGGGCGTAAAATGCGACAGCCCAAATGTTGTTGCAGTGCCTAGTATCCAACAGAACGTGGAGATACTCACTGGAACACATAAAGGCAAACTAGGACTCCTGGCAGAGACATCTAGCCAGTCACGACTAACCATCAGCACGGAGGTGCTGCTGGGAACGAAAAAGAAAGTGGGCTGGTTCGAAACACAAGATGGCCGGAAGCTAAGATTGAAAAGCTTAGCGGTGGCTAAACCAGCGTTGGTAGCTTCACAACAACAATCTGCGGTAGCAGATTCAGAGTCGCTAGAAAATGAGAGTCGGTCAGTGGTGGCTGACCAAGAGTCTTTAAGATGTCAGAATTGTCAGCGGCAATTCAGTACAGTTACCGGACGCAAAGTGCACCAAACAAGATTCTGCAAAGCCGGTTTGTCAAAGAATGTCGTCGACAAGTCAAAGTTCGAGCAACTAGAGGCGAGCCTTACCTGTGACAAGTGTGAAAGAAAGTTCAAAACAGTCAATGGCCGAAAAGTTCACCAATCGAGATACTGTGGCAAACCTAAAGCAGTTGCCACACGCGTGTTTTCCTGCAAAGTACAAGATGTTCTCGGAAACGAGTTTGAAAACATAGAAGCGTTCAAGTATCTCGGATCATATGTCAGCCTCAAGCATGGAGACCTGCAGGAAGTCAATTGCAAACTTGCAGAAGGTAGACAACGGTTTGCTAACTTCCAAAATCTCTGGAAGAGCAAGCAGCTCAGCGTGCACCTCAAGTGCAATTTGTACAAAGCA
>NC_134471.1:46557930-46646687 GCF_964194025.1 Convolutriloba macropyga
CACAAGACTGGAAGTTAGCAGAAGTTGTCCCGCTATGCAAAAACAAAGGAAAAATATCTGAGTGTGGGAACTATAGCGGAATTTCACTGCTCTCGGTACCTGGAAAAGTTTTTGCATCAATCATCCTGAATAGATGCAAAGATGCACTTGATCAAGTGCTAAGAGAATCACAATGCGGATTCCGAAAGAGCAGGGGCTGCACTGACCAATTGTTTGCGTTGAGGCAAATACTAGAGAAATGCATGGCCTTCCAATTGTATGTCAGTTTTTGTTTCGCTGATTTCCGCGCTGCATTCGGTTTGGTGGACCGCAAGATGATGTACAAGATAATGAAACATTACGGGCTCCCACAAAAAGTTGTGAATGTCATCCGCAACAGTTACGAAGGCTTCAATGTCTACGTGCCTTGCCGAGGCCCCTTTGGAGTAGGCGAGGAGAATGATAACTCAGAAAAATTGTTGTCTTTTTGTGTCTCTCATGGCCTGTTGATTGGTGGAACCTGGTTTCAACACCGGTTAGTGCACCGGTATACATTTAACCCACCTGACCAACAGATGCGAAAGAAGATGTTAGATCATATCTTATTCGGTTCGAGGCACAGGAGTTGTTTGCTAAACGTTAGGACAAGAAGGGGAAAGACCACTCTCACCGGTCACGAAATTGTCATTGCTGAAGTGCGATTCAAATTAATGGCACTGAAGCCACGCAGTCAACCAAAAGTCTGCTCTGCCAATTTGCGCGATGATGTCACGCATGAAGCTTTTTGAGCAGAAGTGAAACGCCATCTTGATGAGAGCGATATTGTTGAAGGCGTAGAACAATCGTGGGCAAATTTTCGAACGGCTCTTAATGCAGCGGCAACAAAACTACTCATCCCCGAAAAGTATGTGCACAAACCCTGGATTACAGTTGAAACGCTGGCTTTGATTAGGAAACGGGCCGAGTTACAGTTGAGGAACCATAGTAGCGCGGAGGCGCTGCTAGTGTTCTCTAATTGCTGCAAAGAAGTACGAAAAACGTTAAGATCTGACAAAAGACAGTGGCTGGTAGACAAAGGTGAAACAATACAAGATACTTCAGACAAAAGTGAACTGAAAGAAGTGTTTGGGGAGTCAAAACAGTTATGCCAGAAGTGGATTCCTCATATAAGTAAATTAGTTTCAACCACAGGCGAGCCTCTGAAAACAAAAGAAGAAAGGTTGGAACGTTGGACCGAGCACTTTAAGCATCTGTTAGATCCAGCCACGACAAGCGGCAATTCTCTATTGAGCATAGTGGAAGCATCCGAGAGTCTTGAAATGGAACTAGGTCCAATTCGGTTTGCTGAAGTTCTATATGCCGTCCGTAAAATGAAAAACGATAAAGCAAGTGGACCAGACGATATTTCTGCCAAAATGCTAAAGTCGCATAATGGAATCGCTGAATGGCTGTGTGACATTGTCAACAAGTGCTGGACTGAAGAAAATCTTCCACAAGACTGGAAGTTAGCCGAAGTTGTCCCACTATACAAAAACAAAGGAAAAAGATCTGAGTGTGGGATCTATTGCGGAATTTCACTGCTCTCAGTACCTGGAAAATTTTTTGCACCAATCATTCTGAATAGATGCAAAGATGCACTTGATCAAGTGCTAAGAGAAGAACAATGCGAATTCCGAAAGAGCAGGGGCTGCACTGACCAATTATTTGCGTTGAGGCAAATACTAGAGAAAAGCATGGCCTTCCAATCGGAGGTCAGTTTTTGTTTCTTTGATTTCCGCGCTGCATCCAATTCGGTGGACCGCGAGATGATGTACAAGATAATGAAACATTACAGATTCCCACAAAAAGTTGTGAATGTCATCCGCAACAGTTACGAAGGCTTCAAGTGCTGCGACAAGGCAGAGGGCGAGAAGGGCCAGATGTTCGACGTTAAAACTGGTGTTCGCCAGGGCGATGTATGGTCGCCTATTCTCTTTGGCCTTGTGATAAACTATGTGTTGGCTAATTCAGTTCAAGGAGGAATCGACATTGGACGCTGTGTTGCTGATCTTGACTTCGCCGATGATGTTGCCCTATTGGGTGTCTCTGATTCCGAAGTTCAAGCAAATCTACATAGAATTGAATCTTCAGCCGAGGCTGTTGGCCTAGTGATCGATATTGGGAAGACAAAGAATATAGGTGTTAAATGCGAAAAACCCGAAGCCAGTGTACCCATTGCTCACAAAGACGTGGAAGTTCTTACAAGAAACCACAAAGTCCGTTTTGGTACTCTCATTGAGGCCGAAAACCCTACTACTCATTGGCATTGAAAAGTTCAGCGGAGGCTGAGCTTGTGACAGTTAGCAGTGACGAGAGGTCAGTCGTTGCTGATCTAGTGTCTACGGTTAATATCAGATCATCTGCGGTCTCTGATGACGAGAGTTGTGTATGTTCAGGATGTAAACGTCGCTTCGACACTGCAAGAGGCTGCAAAGTGCATGAAGCCAGATTCTGCAAGTCTAAGTATTCGAAGAGTGTCGAAGACAGTGCGTCAAAGTTTTTTGGGCAACAGAAAAGCCTCACTTGTCAGAAGTGCTATAGGAAATTCGCGACTCTGAAAGGCCCACGAATTCACGAGTCACGATACTGCGGCAGAGAAAAAGCTGGAAGATCACGCATTTTCTCCTGCAATGTCCACGATCGAGAAGGAGTGGAGTTCGAAAATTTAGAACTTTTCAAGTACCCCGGTTCTTTCGTGAGCTTGCAACATGGTGACCTAAAGGAAATCAGTGTCAAGCTGGCAGAAGGGAGACAGCGATTTGCGAGCTTTCAGAAGCTTTGGAAGAGCAAACAACTTAGTATTCCCCTCAAATGCTAGTTATACAGAGCTCTTGTGTTATCAGTGGTCTTATATAGCTCTGAAACGTGGACCATGAATAAATCAACGCAACGGAAACTTGAGAGCTTTCACACCAGCTGTCTGCGAAGGATACTATGTTTATCATATATGGAGAGGGTGACAAATGAAGAAGTACTGGCTAGATCACGTATGTCGACACTTTCTGCAATGATCATGATCAAACGGTTGAAATGGTTTGGCCATGTCCTGAGGATGAATGACAATCATCTAGCGCTTCGAGCCTTCACCTGCGAGCCGTCAGAAAAATATTGTTACGCTAAACGAGCTCCGGGGGGTCAATGCAAGACGTGGCTGAACCAACTTGAAGAAGATTGCTCAAGAAACAACATGAGCTACATCTCCTTACGAAAGAAAGCAAAAAGAAAGCCTAAATCCCGCTTCAACAGTTTTGTCGAACAGCATTTCCTGGATTAAATAAACGCAAATAAGCTCAACTTATATACATTTTATTAACTTGTTTGTACTTATTGTCATTGTTCCTTTATTTCTTTATGGAATTTAAGTGTTCAAACAGTAGTAGTAGTAGTAGTAGTAGTAGTAGTAGTAGTAGTAGTAGTAGTAGTAGTAGTAGTAGTCGTCGTAGTAGTAGTAGAAGTAGTAGTAGTAGTAGCAGTATTAGTAGTAGTAGTAGTAGTAGTAGTAGTAGTAGTAGTAGTAGTAGTAGTAGTATTAGTAGTAGTAGTAGTAGTACTACTACTACTACTAGTAGTAGTAGTAGTAGTAGTAGTAGTAGTAGTAGTAGTAGTAGTAGTAGTAGTAGTATTAGTAGTATTAGTAGTAGTAGTAGTAGTAGTAGTAGTAGTAGTAGTAGTAGTAGTAGTAGTAGTAGTAGTACCAGTAGTTTAATGTGGCCAAAACAAAGAATATGGGCGTAAAATGCGACAGCCCAAATTTTGTTACAGTGCCTAGTATCCAACAGAACGTGGAGATACTCACTGGAACACATAAAGGCAAACTAGGACTCCTGGCAGAGACATCTAGCCAGTCACGACTAACCATCAGCACGGAGGTGCTGCTGGGAACGAAAAAAGAAAGCGGGCTGGTTCGAAACACAAGATGGCCGGAAGCTAAGATTGAAAAGCTTAGCGGTGGCTAAGCCAGCGTTGGCAGCTTCACAACAACAATCTGCGGTAGCAGATTCAGAGTCGCTAGAAAATCAGAGTCGGTCAGTGGTGGCTGACCAAGAGTCTTTAAGATGTCAGAATTGTCAGCGGCAATTCAGTACAGTTACCGGACGCAAAGTGCACCAAACAAGATTCTGCAAAGCCGGTTTGTCAAAGAATGTCGTCGACAAGTCAAAATTCGAGCAACTAGAGGCGAGCCTTACCTGTGAAACAGTCAATGGCCGAAAAGTTCACCAATCGAGATACTGTGGCAAACCTAAAGCAGCTGCCACACGCGTGTTTTCCTGCAAAGTACAAGATGTTCTCGGAAACGAGTTTGAAAACATAGAAGCGTTCAAGTATCTTGGATCATATGTCAGCCTCAAGCATGGAGACCTGCAGGAAGTCAATTGCAAACTTGCAGAAGGTAGACAACGGTTTGCTAACTTCCAAAATCTCTGGAAGAGCAAGCAGCTCAGCGTGCACCTCAAGTGCAATTTGTACAAAGCACTCGTTTTATCAGCCGTGCTGTACAGCTCAGAGACTTGGACTCTTTCGAAATTAATGGAAAGAAAACTTGAGAGTTTCCACTGTGGTTGTCTTCGGAGAATTCTACTTGTGTCATATCTGGAGAAAGCAACGAACGAAGAATTTATGTCAAGATCACGAATGCCCCAACTATCCACGATGATCATGCTCAAACGGATAAAATGGTACGGACACATTCAGAGAATGGAACCAGGAAGATTAGCCCGCAGTGCCTTCGATTGGGACCCGCCCGATCAATACGTCCATGCTAGACGCGCTCCTGGGGGGCAACGGAAAACGTGGATGAGTCAAATCGAAGGAGACTGTGTACGAAACAAAGTATCGTTCACCAGATTGCAGGAGAAAGCAGCAACCGGGTCAAAGAATGCCTTTAATAATTTCGTCGTACAGCACTTCACAGAATAACCAAACAAATAACTCTTCTTGTTTTGTTTGTATTTGTTGCCAACCGTGCCTTTATTTCATATTTGGAATTAAAGTGTTGAAACAGTACCAGTAGTAGTAGTATTAGTAGTAGTAGTAGTAGTAGTAGTAGTAGTAGTAGTAGTAGTAGTAGTAGTAGTAGTAGTAGTAGTAGTAGTAGTAGTAGTAGTAGTAGTAGTAGTAGTAGTAGTAGTAGTAGTACTAGTAGTAGTAGTAGTAGTAGTAGTAGTAGTAGTAGTAGTAGTAGAAGTAGTAGTAGTAGTAGTAGTAGTAGTAGTAGTAGTAGTAGTAGTAGTAGTAGTAGTAGTAGTAGTATGACGAGAGTTCTGTATGTTCAGGTTGCAAACGTCGCTTCGACACTGCATGAGGCTGCAAAGTACATGAAGCCAGATTCTGCAAGTCTAAGAATTCGAAGAGTGTCGAAGACAGCGCGTCAAAGTTTGTTGCGCTAGAGAAAAGCCCGACTTGTCAGAACTGCACTAGGAAATTCGAGACTGTGAAAGGCCGACAAATTCACGAGTCACGATACTGCGGCAGAGAAAAAGCTGGAAGATCTCGCATTTTCTCCTGCAATGTCCACGATCGAGAAGGAGTGGAGTTCGAAAATGTAGAAGTTTTCAAGTACCCCGGTTCTTTCGTGAGCTTGCAACATGGTGACCTAAAGGAAATCAGTGTCAAGCTGGCAGAAGGGAGACAGCGATTTGCGAGCTTTCAGAAGCTTTGGAAGAGCAAACAACTTAGTATTCCCCTCAAATGCTAGTTATACAGAGCTCTTGTGTATCAGTGGTCTTAAAAAACTCTGAAACGTGGACCATGAATAAATCAACGCAACGCAAACATGAGAGCTTTCACATCAGTTGTCTGCGAAGGATACTATGTTTATCATATATGGAGAGGGTGACAAATGAAGAAGTACTGGCTAAATCACGTATGTCGACACTTTCTGCAATGATCATGATCAAACGGTTGAAATGGTTTGGCCATGTCCTGAGGATGAATGACAATCATCTAGCGCTTCGAGCCTTCACCTGCGAGCCGTCAGAAAAATATTGTTACGCTAAACGAGCTCCGGGGGTCAATGCAAGACCTGGCTGAACCAACTTGAAGAAGATTGCTCAAGGAACAACATGAACTACATCTCCTTACGAAAGAAAGCAAAAAGAAAGCCTAAATCCCGCTTCAACAGTTTTGTCGAACAGCATTTCCTGGATTAAATAAACGCAAATAAGCTCAACTTATATACATTTTGTTAACTTGTTTGTACTTATTGTCATTGGTTCTTTATTTCTTTATGGAATTTAAGTGTTCAAACAGTAGTAGTAGTAGTAGTAGTAGTAGTAGTAGTAGTAGTAGTAGTAGTAGTAGTAGTAGTAGTAGTAGTAGTAGTAGTAGTAGTAGTAGTAGTAGTAGTAGTAGTAGTAGTAGTAGTAGTAGTAGTAGTAGTAGTAGTAGTAGTAGTAGTAGTACATTGGGAGATTGGTGACTGACTTAGATTTTGCTGATGATGTTGCTCTCGTGGGGGTCTCAGACAGTGACGTGCAAGAAAACCTACATCGAATCGAGGCCCTAGCGGAAGCCGCTGGTCTGAAGATTAATGTGGCCAAAACAAAGAATATGGGCGTAAAATGCGACAGCCCAAATGTTGTTGCAGTGCCTAGTATCCAACAGAACGTGGAGATACTCACTGGAACACATAAAGGCAAACTAGGACTCCTGGCAGAGACATCTAGCCAGTCACGACTAACCATCGGCACGGAGGTGCTGCTGGGAACGAAAAAGAAAGCGGGCTGGTTCGAAACACAAGATGGCCGGAAGCTCAGATTGAAAAGCTTAGCGGAGGCTAAGCCAGCGTTGGTAGCTTCACAACAACAATCTGCAGTAGCGGATTTAGAGTCGCTAGTAAATGAGAGTGGGTCAGCGGTGGCTGATCAAGAGTCTTTAAGATGTCAGAACTGTCAGCGGCAATTCAGTACAGTTACCGGACGCAAAGTGCACCAAACAAGATTCTGCAAAGCCGGTTTGTCAAAGAATGTCGTCGACAAGTCAAAGTTCGAGCTACTAGAGGCGAGCCTCACCTGTGACAAGTGTGAAAGGAAGTTCAAAACAGTCAATGGCCGAAAAGTTCACCAATCGAGATACTGTGGCAAACCTAAAGCAGCTGCCACACGCGTGTTTTCCTGCAAAGTACAAGATGTTATCGGAAACGAGTTTGGAAACATAGAAGCGTTCAAGTATCTCGGATCATATGTCAGCCTCAAGCATGGAGACCTCCAGGAAGTCAATTGCAAACTTGCAGAAGGTAGACAACGGTTTGCTAACTTCCAAAATCTCTGGAAGAGCAAGCAGCTCAGCGTGCACCTCAAGTGCAATTTGTACAAAGCACTCGTTTTATCAGCCGTGCTGTACAGCTCAGAGACTTGGACTCTTTCGAAATTAATGGAGAGAAAACTTGAGAGTTTCCACTGTGGTTGTCTTCGGAGAATTCTACGTGTGTCATATCTGGAGAAAGCAACGAACGATGAAATTATGTCAAGATCGCGAATGCCCCAACTATCCACGATGATCATGCTCAAACGGATAAAATGGTACGGTCACATCCAGAGAATGGAACCAGGAAGATTAGCCCGCAGTGCCTTCGATTGGGACCCGCCCGATCAATACGCCCATGCCAGACGCGCTCCTGGGGGGCAACGGAAAACGTGGATGAGTCAAATCGAAGGAGACTGTGTACGAAACAAAGTATCGTTCACCAGATTGCAGGAGAAAGCAGCAACCGGGTCAAAGAATGCCTTCAACAATTTCGTCGTACAGCACTTCACAGAATAACCAAACAAATAACTCTTCTTGTTTTGTTTGTATTTGTATTTGTATTTGTATTTGTTGCCAACCGTGCCTTTATTTCATATTTGGAATTAAAGTGTTGAAACAGTAGTAGTAGTAGTAGTAGTAGTAGTAGTAGTAGTAGTAGTAGTACTACTACTACTACTACTACTACTACTACTAGTAGTAGTAGTAGTAGTAGTAGTAGTAGTAGTAGTAGTAGTAGTAGTAGTAGTAGTAGTAGTAGTAGTAGTAGTAGTAGTAGTAGTAGTAGTAGTAGTAGTAGTAGTAGTAGTACCAGTAGTTTAATGTGGCCAAAACAAAGAATATGGGCGTAAAATGCGACAGCCCAAATGTTGTTACAGTGCCTAGTATCCAACAGAACGTGGAGATACTCACTGGAACACATAAAGGCAAACTAGGACTTCTGGCAGAGACATCTAGCCAGTCACGACTAACCATCAGCACGGAGGTGCTGCTGGGAACGAAAAAGAAAGCGGGCTGGTTCGAAACACAAGATGGTCGGAAGCTAAGATTGAAAAGCTTAGCGGTGGCTAAGCCAGCGTTGGTAGCTTCACAACAACAATCTGCGGTAGCAGATTCAGAGTCGCTAGAAAATCAGAGTCGGTCAGTGGTGGCTGACCAAGAGTCTTTAAGATGTCAGAATTGTCAGCGGCAATTCAGTACAGTTACCGGACGCAAAGTGCACCAAACAAGATTCTGCAAAGCCGGTTTGTCAAAGAATGTCGTCGACAAGTCAAAGTTCGAGCAACTAGAGGCGAGCCTTACCTGTGAAACAGTCAATGGCCGAAAAGTTCACCAATCGAGATACTGTGGCAAACCTAAAGCAGCTGCCACACGCGTGTTTTCCTGCAAAGTACAAGATGTTCTCGGAAACGAGTTTGAAAACATAGAAGCGTTCAAGTATCTCGGATCATATGTCAACCTCAAGCATGGAGACCTGCAGGAAGTCAATTGCAAACTTGCAGAAGGTAGACAACGGTTTGCTAACTTCCAAAATCTCTGGAAGAGCAAGCAGCTCAGCGTGCACCTCAAGTGCAATTTGTACAAAGCACTCGTTTTATCAGCCGTGCTGTACAGCTCAGAGACTTGGACTCTTTCGAAATTAATGGAAAGAAAACTTGAGAGTTTCCACTGTGGTTGTCTTCGGAGAATTCTACGTGTGTCATATCTGGAGAAAGCAACGAACGAAGAAATTATGTCAAGATCAAGAATGCCCCAACTATCCACGATGATCATGCTCAAACGGATAAAATGGTACGGACACATCCAGAGAATGGAACCAGGAAGATTAGCCCGCAGTGCCTTCGATTGGGACCTGCCCGATCAATACGTCCATGCAAGACGCGCTCCTGGGGGGCAACGGAAAACGTGGATGAGTCAAATCGAAGGAGACTGTGTACGAAACAAAGTATCGTTCACCAGATTGCAGGAGAAAGCAGCAACCGGGTCAAAGAATGCCTTCAACAATTTCGTCGTACAGCACTTCACAGAATAACCAAACAAATAACTCTTCTTGTTTTGTTTGTATTTGTTGCCAACCGTGCCTTTATTTCATATTTGGAATTAAAGTGTTGAAACAGTACCAGTAGTAGTAGTAGTAGTAGTAGTAGTAGTAGTAGTAGTAGTAGTAGTAGTAGTAGTAGTAGTAGTAGTAGTAGTAGTAGTAGTAGTAGTAGTAGTAGTAGTAGTAGTAGTAGTAGTAGTAGTAGTAGTAGTAGTAGTAGTAGTAGTAGTAGTAGTAGTAGTAGTAGTAGTAGTAGTAGTAGTAGTAGTAGTAGTAGTAGTAGTAGTAGTAGTAGTAGTAGTAGTAGTAGTAGTAGTAGTAGTAGTAGTAGTAGTAGTAGTAGTAGTAGTAGTAGTAGTAGTAGTAGTAGTAGTAGTAGTAGTAGTAGTAGTAGTAGTAGTATGACGAGAGTTCTGTATGTCCAGGTTGCAAACGTCGCTTCGACACTGCATGAGGCTGCAAAGTACATGAAGCCAGATTTTGCAAGTCTAAGAATTCGAAGAGTGTCGAAGACAGCGCGTCAAAGTTTGTTGCGCTAGAGAAAAGCCCGACTTGTCAGAACTGCACTAGGAAATTCGAGACTGTGAAAGGCCGACGAATTCACGAGTCACGATACTGCGGCAGAGAAAAGGCTGGAAGATCTCGCATTTTCTCCTGCAATGTCCACGATCGAGATGGAGTGGAGATCGAAAATGTAGAAGCTTTCAAGTATCTCGGTTCTTTCGTGAGCTTGCAACATGGTGACCTAAAGGAAATCAATGCCAAGCTGGCGGAAGGGAGACAGCAATTTGCGAGCTCTCAGAAGCTTTGGAAGAGCAAACAACTTAGTATTCCCCTCAAATGCAAGTTATACAGAGCTCTCGTGTTATCAGTGGTCTTATATAGCCCTGAAACGTGGACCATGAATAAATCAACTTGATAGCTTTCACACCAGTTGTCTGCGAAGGATACTATGTTTTTCATATCTGAAGAAGGTGACAAATGAAGAAGTACTGGCTAGATCACGTATGTCGACACTTTCTGCAATGATCATGATTAAACGGTTGAAATGGTTTGGCCATATCCTGAGGATGAATGACGATCGTCTAGCGCTCCGAGCCTTCACCTGGGAGCCGACAGAAAAATATCGATATGCTAAACAAGCTCCAGGGCGTCAGCCTAAGACGTGGATAGATCAACTTGAAGAAGATTGGTCATGGAACAACGTGAGCTACATCACCTTACGACAGAAAGCGAAAAGAGAGTCTAAATCCCGCTTCAACAGTTTTGTCGAACAGCATTTCCTGGATTAAATAAATCCAAATAAGCTCAAACTTATACGCATTTTAAAAACTTGTTTGTACTTATTGTCACTGTTCCTTTATTTCTTTATGGAATTTAAGTGTTCAAACAGTAGTAGTAATAGTAGTAGTAGTAGTAGTAGTAGTAGTAGTAGTAGTAGTAGCAGCAGTAGTAGTAGTAGTAGTAGTAGTAGTAGTAGTAGTAGTAGTAGTAGTAGTAGTAGTAGTAGTAGTAGTGGTAGTAGTAGTAGTAGTAGTAGTAGTAGTAGTAGTAGTAGTAGTAGTAGTAGTAGTAGTAGTAGTAGTAGTAGTAGTAGTAGTAGTAGTAGTAGTAGTAGTAGTAGTACAAGATTCTGCAAAGCCGGTCTGTCAAAGAATGTCGTCGACGAGTCAAAGTTCGAGCAACTAGAGGCGAGCCTTACCAGTGACAAGTGTGAAAGAAAGTTCAAAACAGTCAATGGCCGAAAAGTTCACCAATCGAGATACTGTGGCAAACCTAAAGCAACTGCCACACGCGTGTTTTCCTGCAAAGTAAAAGATGTTCTCGGAAACGAGTTTGAAAACATAGAAGCGTTCAAGTATCTCGGATCATATGTCAGCCTCAAGCATGGAGACCTGCAGGAAGTCAATTGCAAACTTGCAGAAGGTAGACAACGGTTTGCTAACTTCCAAAATCTCTGGAAGAGCAAGCAGCTCAGCGTGCACCTCAAGTGCAATTTGTACAAAGCACTCGTTTTATCAGCCGTGCTGTACAGCTCAGAGACTTGGACTCTTTCGAAATTAATGGAGAGAAAACTTGAGAGTTTCCACTGTGGTTGTCTTCGGAGAATTCTACGTGTGTCATATCTGGAGAAAGCAACGAACGAAGAAATTATGTCAAGATCACGAATGCCCCAACTATCCACGATGATCATGCTCAAACGGATAAAATGGTACGGACACATCCAGAGAATGGAACCAGGAAGATTAACCCGCAGTGCCTTCGATTGGGACCCGCCCGATCAATACGTCCATGCTACACGCGCTCCTGGGGGGCAACGGAAAACGTGGATGAGTCAAATCGAAGGAGACTGTGTACGAAACAAAGTATCGTTCACCAGATTGCAGGAGAAAGCAGCAACCGGGTCAAAGAATGCCTTCAACAATTTCGTCGTACAGCACTTCACAGAATAACCAAACAAATAACTCTTCTTGTTTTGTTTGTATTTGTTGCCAACCGTGCCTTTATTTCATATTTGGAATTAAAGTGTTGAAACAGTAGTAGTAGTAGTAGTAGTAGTAGTAGTAGTAGTAGTAGTAGTAGTAGTAGTAGTAGTAGTAGTAGTAGTAGTAGTAGTAGTAGTAGTAGGAGTAGTAGTAGTAGTACACAAATGGCCCCGAGTCCCGGGTAAGGGGTGCGAAGAATCTCCCGTGGAAAAGAAATATCAGAATTGGAACCCTCAATGTCAGGACACTGGCTCAATCAGGTTCACTAGAAAGCCTGAAAATGGACCTGAAGAAGTACAATTTGGACGTTCTGGGAGTGCAGGAAACACAATTTAGTATTCCCCTCAAATGCAAGTTATACAGAGCTCTCGTGTTATCAGTGGTCTTATATAGCTCTGAAACGTGGACCATGAATAAATCAACGCAACGCAAAATTGAGAGCTTTCACACCAGTTGTCTGCGAAGGATACTATGTTTTTCATATCTGGAGAGGGTGACAAACGAAGAAGTATTGGCTAGATCACGTATGTCGACACTTTCTGCATTGATCATGATTAAACGGTTGAAATGGTTTGGCCATGTCCTGAGGATGAATGACGATTGTTTAGCGCTACGAGTTTTCACCTGGGAGCCGACAGAAAAATATCGAAATGCTAAACGAGCTCCAGGGGGTCAACGCAAGACGTGGATGGATCAACTTGAAGAAGATTGCTCAAGGAACAACATGAGCTCTATCACCTTACGACAGAAAGCGAAAAGAGAGTCTAAATACCGCTTCAACAGTTTTGTCGAACAGCATTTCCTGGATTAAATAAACTCAAATAAGCTCAAACTTACATGCATGTTATTAACTTGTTTGTACTTATTGTCATTGTTCCTTTATTTCTTTATGGAATTTAAGTGTTCAAACAGTAGTAGTAGTAGTAGTAGTAGTAGTGGTAGTAGTAGTAGTAGTAGTAGTAGTAGTAGTAGTAGTAGTAGTAGTAGTAGTAGTAGTAGTAGTAGTAGTAAGAGTAGTAGTAATAGTACTAGTACTAGTAGTAGTAGTAGTGGTAGTAGTAGTAGTAGTAGTAGTAGTAGTAGTAGTAGTAGTAGTAGTAGTAGTAGTAGTAGTAGTAGTAGTAGTAGTAGTAGTAGTAGTAGTAGTAGGCAGGGTGATGTGTGGTCCCCAATCCTATTCGGCCTTGTCATCAACTACATTTTGGCTAACTCGGTGCATGGAGGATTAGACATTGGGAGATTGGTGGCTGACTTAGATTTTGCTGATGATGTTGCTCTCGTGGGGGTCTCAGACAGTGAGGTGCAAGAAAACCTACATCGAATCGAGGCCCTTGCGGAAGCCGCTGGTCTGAAGATTAATGTGGCCAAAACAAAGAATATGGGCGTAAAATGTGACAGCCCAAATGTTGTTGCAGTGCCTAGTATCCAACAGAACGTGGAGATACTCACTGGAACACATAAAGGCAAACTAGGACTCCTGACAGAGACATCTAGCCATTCACGACTAACCATCAGCACGGAGGTGCTGCTGGGAACGAAAAAGAAAGCGGGCTGGTTCGAAACACAAGATGGCCGGAAGCTAAGATTGAAAAGCTTAGCGGTGGCTAAGCCAGCGTTGGTAGCTTCACAACAACAATCTGCGGTAGCAGATTCAGAGTCTCTAGAAAATGAGAGTAGGTCAGTGGTGGCTGACCAAGAGTCTTTAAGATGTCAGAATTGTCAGCGGCAATTCAGTACAGTTACCGGACGCAAAGGGCACCAAACAAGATTCTGCAAAGCCGGTTTGTCAAAGAATGTCGTCGACAAGTCGAAGTTCGAGCAACTAGAGGCGAGCCTTACCTGTGACAAGTGTGAAAAAAAGTTCAAAACAGTCAATGGCCGAAAAGTTCACCAATCGAGATACTGTGGCAAACCTAAAGCAGTTGCCACACGCGTGTTTTCCTGCAAAGTACAAGATGTTCTCGGAAACAAGTTTGAAAACATAGAAGCGTTCAAGTATCTGGGATCATATGTCAGCCTCAAGCATGGAGACCTGCAGGAAGTCAATTGCAAACTTGCAGAAGGTAGACAACGGTTTGCTAACTTCCAAAATCTCTGGAAGAGCAAGCAGCTCAGCGTGCACCTCAAGTGCAATTTGTACAAAGCACTCGTTTTATCAGCCGTGCAGTACAGCTCAGAGACTTGGACTCTTTCGAAATTAACGGAGAGAAAACTTGAGAGTTTCCACTGTTGTTGTCTTCGGAGAACTCTACGTGTGTCATATCTGGAAAAAGCAACGAACGAAGAAATTATGTCAAGATCACGAATGCCCCAACTATCCACGATGATCATGCTCAAACGGATAAAATGATACGGACACATCCAGAGAATGGAACCAGGAAGATTAGCCCGCAGTGCCTTCGATTGGGACCCGCCCGATCAATACGTCCATGCTAGACGCGCTCCTGGGGGGCAACGGAAAACGTGGATGAGTCAAATCGAAGGAGACTGTGTACGAAACAAAGTATCGTTCACCAGATTGCAGGAGAAAGCAGCAACCGGGTCAAAGAATGCCTTCAACAATTTCGTCGTACAGCACTTCACAGAATAACCAAACAAATAACTCTTTTTGTTTTGTTTGTATTTGTTGCCAACCGTGCCTTTATTTCATAATTGGAATTAAAGTGTTGAAACAGTAGTAGTAGTAGTAGTAGTAGTAGTAGTAGTAGTAGTAGTAGTAGTAGTAGTAGTAGTAGTAGTAGTAGTAGTAGTAGTAGTAGTAGTAGTAGTAGTAGTTGTAGTAGTAGTAGTAGTAGTAGTAGTAGTAGTAGTAGTAGTAGTAGTAGTAGTAGTAGTAGTAGTAGTAGTAGTAGTATTCGTAGTAGTAGTAGTAGTAGTAGTAGTAGTAGTAGTAGTAGTAGTAGTAGTAGTAGTAGTAGTAGTAGTAGTAGTAGTAGTAGTAGTAGTAGTAGTAGTAGTAGTAGTAGTAGTAGTAGTAGTATTAGTAGTAGTGGGGGGAAGATCTCGCATTTTCTCCTGCAATGTCCACGATCGTGATGGAGTGGAGTTTGAAAATGTAGAAGCTTTCAAGTATCTCGGTTCTTTCGTGAGCTTGCTACATGGTGACCTAAAGGAAATCAGTGTCAAGCAGGCGGAAGGGAAACAGCGATTTTTGAGCTTTCAGAAGCTTTGGAAGAGTTGTTTGGCTTTCAGAAGCCAAACAACTTGGTATTCCCCTCAAATGCAATCTTTACAGAGCTCACGAGTTATCAGTGGTCTAATATAGCTCTGAAACGTGGACCATGAATGAATCAACGCAACGGAAACCGTTGTTTGAATTCAAGAAATTTAGTTCTTCGGTGGCAATTCTGATTGCAAGTTTGGACACTGTTTTACAGAGATCGATTGAGTAGGATTTGTATGATGTCAGAAGTCGTCTTATCCTCTGCATCAAGGCCAGATGGGCCGTGGCAGTCATTTGATTTCATTGCGGCACGTCTTTTTTCAGAGCCATTATTATTTTCAAAAATAGTAGGAGGATACGGAAAATCCCGATCTTTCAGATCTGTCACTACGTATATTGGATCAGCTTTGTGACTACAAGGCTACTTTCTTGTGTAAGATCAAGTATGGTGCAATTTAGTCTTTTGAAAATCACTTTATCGGAAACACACAAAGACGGATACACACAAAGACGTACATACACACAAAAATGTACATACACACAATGACGTACACACACAAAGTCGTACGTAATTACACAAAGTCGTACATACACACAAAGACGTACATACACAGAAAGACGTACATACACACAAAGACGTACATAAACAGAGTACATGCACATAGACTTACATACACAAAGACGTTCATACACACAAAGACGTACATACACACAAAGAAATACATACAAGGCCTTACATAAACAAAGACGTACACATACAAGAAGACGTACACACACATAGACGCACACTTACACAAAGACGAGGTACTTACATACACGAAGAGGTACATACACACCAAGACGAACATAGACACAAAGACGTCCCTCCACACACAACAAGCCGTCAGTACACACAACGGCGTCTTTGTGTGTCCATACACACAAGGACTTCCATACACACAAAGACGTAGTAGTAGTAGTAGTAGTAATAGTAGTAGTAGTAGTAGTAGTAGTAGTAGTAGTAGTAGTAGTAGTAGTAGTAGTAGTAGAAGTAGTAGTAGTAGTTGTAGTAGTAGTAGTAGTAGTAGTAGTAGTAGTAGTAGTAGTAGTAGTAGTAGTAGTAGTAGTAGTAGTAGTAGTAGTAGTAGTAGTAGTAGTAGTAGTAGTAGTAGTAGTAGTAGTAGTAGTAGTAGTAGTAGTAGTAGTAGTAGTGGGGGCAAAATCCATCCTCACCTCCGCGTGGTGTCCCCTGGGGTAAGCGTTGCGGGGCAATGGTCCTCTAGTTGGTGGCGCGACTAGTTGTATTATCACCAACGAACCTATAACAAGCCGTCAGTACACACAACGGCGTCTTTGTGTGTCCATACACACAAGGACTTCCATACACACAAAGACGTAGTAGTAGTAGTAGTAGTAATAGTAGTAGTAGTAGTAGTAGTAGTAGTAGTAGTAGTAGTAGTAGTAGTAGTAGTAGTAGAAGTAGTAGTAGTAGTTGTAGTAGTAGTAGTAGTAGTAGTAGTAGTAGTAGTAGTAGTAGTAGTAGTAGTAGTAGTAGTAGTAGTAGTAGTAGTAGTAGTAGTAGTAGTAGTAGTAGTAGTAGTAGTAGTAGTAGTAGTAGTAGTAGTAGTAGTAGTAGTGGGGGCAAAATCCATCCTCACCTCCGCGTGGTGTCCCCTGGGGTAAGCGTTGCGGGGCAATGGTCCTCTAGTTGGTGGCGCGACTAGTTGTATTATCACCAACAAAACTATAACAAGATTTCCAAACACCCTGAAAGCTGTTGGAGGACAGCGAAAGACATGGCTAGATCAACTACACAACGATTGCAAAAGAAACAAGATAGATTTTTCAGTGCTTCAAGTAAGAGCTAAGAGCTAAGAGCTAATTCGAGATCAGTCTTCAACAAATTCGTCAACGAAAAGTTTCTTGTTTAACTAATAACTAGATGCTGATTTAATTTAATGATTGTTACATTTATATCCTTGCCTTAAATCCATATTTGGTTGTATTGTAATAGTGCCTCTATTTCTTAATGGAATCCAAGTGTTGTATCAGTAGTAGTAGTAGTAGTAGCAAAGAATTAGGGTATGTTTCCCGGGGTTTCAATTTGTGCCCCTGTGTCAGTCCAGTTTCAGTTGTCAAGTTTTTCTCCAATTGTTACAACTGTCACATCTGCAAAATAAACGCCAAGAGCATTTGTTGGGAAGCTGAATTGAGTTGTGAAACGTGATAATGCGTTTGCTTAATATGCCTCCAAATGTTTGAATATTTCTATTTTCAACGTTGTACAGTTGCTTCGTTCGTTGGAAGAAAATTTCACAGGATCTGACTTGTCCGTTATATTCAATTTTCAGTTAACCTCTACAGTATTGCCTTGTCTTCTCGTCTTCGAGAACATTAAAATTTGTTGTAATGCGATACATGTAATGGCTAGGAGGAGAAAAAGGTTTTGCAGTTCAACGCAGTGACAGAGTGGGAGGATTTTTAGACTAATGAGACGTTCTTTGTGACTTTGAAGTGAGTTTCCTATAATACATTTAGTGGCCATGATCTGCACTTTTTCAAATTTGCACATGTTGGTTTGGTTTGGTAACCATGCCTGTGAGCAGTACGTCACCTCTTGAAATAATATAATTAGTATAGCGGTTCATTTTGTTTGATGTTGAGCTGATTGCTGACAAATTTCGTTTTATTTGGAAAAAAGCGCAAGTCGCGTTTTGCACTCTGTGGGTGCTGTTGCCTTGCCAAAAGACATTTGAAGTAATTATAAAACCAGGGTCTTTTTGGGATTCCGTAGGTATGATTTCCTGGCCACACATAGATGTCGTGTGCTTACCCCTGGCATTTAACAACTTGCATTTTTTGAATTTAAACCAATTCCATTCAATCGGCACCAGTCTTCAAATTTTTTCGCCCCTCTATCTAATTTTGATTGATCAGGAACAATGAATTTATAGTCGACTGCAAATCCAATACCTTCAATATCGGGGTTTGAATCTGGCAAGTCATTGATATAATTAAAAACAGTAGTGTTCCATGTATGAAAAAAGGTGGAACTGCACTTGTTACGTCCTCCAAACAAGAACAACATTTTCCAATTTTTACAAATTGTTTTCCATGTTCTACGTATGTGTGCAAGAGTATTAATAAATTCGCAAAACTTCAAATCTTGTGAGTTTCTTAATGAGAAGGTGATGTGGTACTTTATCAAAAGCATTTGCAAAATCTAAATGGAGGATACTAATGACTTCCAATGAAATTGTGTCAAATTTTCAGTATACTGTGTCGAGAAACAGTAGACGCTCTGTGGTTGCCGTTCTATTTTTTCTGAAACCAAATTGATTTTCGTTTAATCTGTGACGACAATGAGAATATGTTTAGTCAAAAATCACTTTTTCTAAAATTTTAGACACAAAACAGAGTAGACCTCTTGGTTCTAGCGCTCGTTTTTGCATAGTTTACCATGGGTGGTATGGAAGGACTCTTTCTTATTGCCCTGAGATATTTCTATATATTACTGAACCGTCAACTTGCAAAACTTTCGGATTCAAAATGTGACTGATATTACTTTCAATTGATATTTGTTTCTCAAGTTTCCTTATTTTGAGGCTTCTGCTCAGATTCATTTTGTGGCATCGTTTCTTTTTAGTTTCCAAATTCTTGATTAGATGGCATGTTGATGGTGCTACCCAGGGGGGAAGTAAGGCCCAATGCCACGTGAGTTTAGGAATTTGGCTTCGAGGATCTTGTTTATCCATTTGTACCATTCTTGAGCCAGGGCCTTCACATTGCTGTAGCAGTACGGATCAAAAAGTGATTGAGTTATTTGCTCACTTAGGTTCTCCCAGTTTGCTCTTTTGAAATCAACTTTGATATCTCCAGTAGATGCGTGGGCATGGATGAACGTGCTCAAGTAAAAAGAAAAAAGAAAGTTAAGAAATGCCCCTCCCCAACACTAGGTGAATATATAGTAGCCACCCGTGCGCTATACTCTGTGTCTTTATCTAATTGAGTGTGATGCTTGTATAACATGCAAAGTTCATTTATTAAGTAGATCAATGTGAAGAAAAGTTTGTTTAAATAATTTAAGAATTACGTTACCTCTGATGGTAGGTTTGGTATTCAATGAACGAATTTATTCCTCGCTTTGTTCGGTACTATCATCGTGGTAAATTACCCAAGTCAACAAAGATATAATAGATTGATTCCTCAGGACTTCCTAAAACGCAATTCAAGGACAATTCCCGATGGCAAACGTAGAACTTTTCCACAGGCTATCCCATCAATTTTTTCCTGTTGAGGAAGGTATACCAATCAAAGGTGATATTTCGTTGTTTGGTAAACACTCGATCTAGGTTTTCTCAAGATTCTTTGTTGTTAAGCGATCAATTTGGATAGTCGGTTCTTGGGAACCAAATATTCGTCTACCCTCATTCCCCAGGCTGAGATAAGTCAGAGAGACGGCTTTGCTATCGCAATACTTCCAAGGTTTGTCACCACACAATATACCTACGAGTCCTGTCTTCTGATAACAATTTAATCAGGCATTCTTAGGTTGTTCGTTTCGAGATGTACTGTTTTCAACATTTTTCATCATGTTTTCATCATGTACTGTTTTTCAGGTAGGGTAACCTTGTCCGGGGGATCTTCGAGTAGAGTGTCAATCGAAAAGCCCTCTTTTGCCAGGATAGCCAACTGCAACATTATCTGCCAGCGGTCCCATCTCAAAGGTGGTTCTAGTGTTGGCTTCTCCCAAAAGGGCTCGATTCCAAGGAGTGCACGTTCTTTTACTGCTGATTGCCCCATGTGATACCTCTGAGTGTGCAGGTACTTATACGAGCCACGACTCCACTTTAGAACTTTAGAACTGGATTCGAGGTGCGAATCCAAGGTCTTACTAATTTGTGGGATTACCACTTTAGCAATTACACTTAGCAATAGAGTTACGAATGTAGTGGTAATCTGAAGACTTTGAAATCCTTCTCAAATCCAACAGGATTCTTCTGTTTGAAAAATGGAGTAGATTAAGAACAAGTGAAATGAATGAGGAAAGTTAAGCGAATGAAAATATAATCAAAAGTGGGTGATTTGAACAAAACTGAAAAGTTGACTTATTAGTCGGCGGCAAACTTAACATACGTGCACTATGACTTTTAATATGACATGGACAACCTTAAACTGATTTGGTACTAAAAAACAGAATATAAACTAAATATGGTACAACCATACCACACATCCTCGGCTCTAATTAAATTTTAAACTGCAACAGCGTAAAATTTGTGATAATAGTAACATTGTACTGGTTATTATAATTAATAGAGAATGAGAGCAACAACACGCCAACAGAAAATTGCAGTGGAATTGAGGGGCTTATGCTAGAGAATATAATTTAATGTAAAGTCTTTACATTTACGTTCATTTGAAAACATAAAACATAAATTAGAGCACAATTGAGGTGCGAATCCCATAAAATTGAATATTTACGATTTACTGCTACGTAACCAAAATTCACTTTAACTGCTGTAAACGAAACACATGCAAAAATAAATATTGCACATTAACAGAAAATCTGCGCAATGGTGGCACAAATCCAGGTCTAGATTAAATAACGAACAACGGAATGAATTAGAATTTAATGATTGCAACAATTTAAACAATTTTAACATGACAGCTTTACTCAGTTTAAATTTGATTTTCTGCGTCAAAGACGCTCATGCTAACCTCCCTAGCATAATCATCATATTCATAACTCTCGGGAGACCATGTTCCAACTGGAGGAGGTGCAGGAGTACTCACTACTGTCAGCTCAAAATATGTCTCCGATGCAGGAGGTTGTGATGCCTCTTCTTGAATTATTATTTCTATGACCGGGTTTGTGGTCTTATGTCTTTTGGGTGCATGAGCACCAGAGTCATCGCTAACTGAGCAAACGGAGCTTTCAAAACCAAAATAATCTGGGGCTCTTCCTTCTGTTTTTGTTTTGATTTTCGATGTTGAAGGCGAAGTGGTTGATGACGTGACGGATGACGCAGCAACTGAGGAGGCATTCGACGCGTTTAGCGTGGTGGATGATTGTCTTGAACGATTGCTTCCCTTTCGCGGCTTTTTTGGTTTGCGGGAAGACATGGCCTTGGAGATATTGCTGTTGGCTGACGAAACTCCTGAGGCAGCATCAGACTGGTTTGGTCTATGGCGAATCTTTATCTCACCACGATATTTCTTTTTGAGATCTTTCGTATGTTGAGCAATTTTTTTTCCGGTGTCTTCTCTTAAAGGAGAGGTCGGCGTTGGGCGAATTTCCAGACGTCCGTATTGCGCTCAGTGCGGGTACCAAATTTTGCGATATCGTTGTTTCGCACTCTGACCTCAGGAACTCCGGGTTCTTTAATCAAGGTTGTCGTAGGTGACGTGCGCACTACCCGGGGCCAATGTTTCCCACAAGCCACAAAGGTCCCTTTTTGATCTTTTGGACACTTTGCGTGCCAGCTTGATTTCGAGGAATTTTTCCGACCGCGGTATCGGGTTGTTGAGTTTTGGATGCATTATGAACCGGGAAACTGATTTGTTATGCTCTCTATTGTATCTGCGTCCGGCATCAACCTGAGCTTTTTGCTTTGCCTCTTCAATTAGAATGTCACTGCGATCACCGTTCACCCATCCGTTTTCGTCGAGGTAGTCCTCCACGGGAACAGTATCAGCGTCTAAATAGTGGTGGAGAATGTTTTCATATGATAAATTTGATGACTTGGGTTTTGTACTAAAATTGCTTAATGGTGTGTTTGGCTTTCTTCCAAAATGTGCTTGGAAAGGTGTTACATTTGTTGTCTTTTGTTTGCATATACGCAATTGATATACTATTGACTTTATTGCTTCTTTAATTGCGGATGTGTTATTTCTACTATCTAATTTCATGCAGCTTAAGCGTCTTTTAATAGTTTGTATCAAACGCTCTACTAATCCAATAGCTCTAAGGTCATTAGCAGAGGCAGTAATTAATCTCGTGCTTGATCTAACCTAATATTACGGGGGACAACGTGTATATAAATGTACTCATCTAAAAATTTAATTACACTAGATCCGTTAGCTTTTTTATAACTTCTACAGTAGGGTATTTGGAAAAACGGTCAACACAAGCAAGAAATGAATATCTTGATCTTTTTCATTCGTAATAGGGCCGCCGAAATCAATTTGTATTTCTTCATTAGGTTCGGAACAATTTAATAAATGCTTCCATTTTGACGCCGGAACAACTGGTTTGAGATTTTTACCAATATCAGTACAAGTTTTGCACTGGGAGGCCTTGTTGAGAATTTCACGGTGCATATACGGCCAGAACGCATACTGCCCAAGAGTTATCATGCCCCAAATGCCAGGGTGCGTGAGATGAAGGCTTTTTACCACTGCATCTTGGATTGAGTGTGGGATTGCCACACGTTCATCTACGCAAACGCAACCGGATCGCACGTGGAGGTCCCTCCAATATGAAAACAAGTAGGGGTTCACCTCCTTACACCGCTGTGGATCATTTTGCAAGATGCAATCGCGAACCTCTTTGAAGACCGCGTCCTTGTTGGTGAGCACGGCCATGAATCCTATCGTAAATAACTGCGTGAGTTTATTTTCAAACACTTCTTCCCTCGACAATTCCAGGTTGGGGGAGTTTTGACCTTCGTTTGATGATTGTGTTGAATTAACTGCCGAGTTGGTGCGGACTGGAACGTGACCCTGCTGTGGGTGGGTGGGAGGGGTTTTGGGGTTTGATTTCGGGCTGCTCATTTTTCCGTGTGAAATTGAATGGATGTGCGTTGCGTTTGATTTTAATTCAGAGTGGGATTTGATTTGACTTGAGTGTGTATTGAAATTTGAATGTAGATGGATTTGAGCTGTGTTTGCAGAGTTCTCGATAAGCAACTGAGTTGTGTTACGATTAATGGCAGAAAACAAATTGGAATTGTTTGTTGAGTGAGGATGTGAGGTACGTGTGGAATGTGTGAAATTGACGCTGCTAAAGTGCTGTGATTGGCACTTTTGTTGTGTGGTATTTACATGAAATGCTGCAATAGCGTCACGAATGCGGGTAATTGTTGCTAACGCAAATTCCCCATCGTATTTGTTTGTAACTTTTGCTTCTTGATTTGGTTGGCAGGAAATGTAATCTACCAGCCCCATTTTTGCGCCTGGTATATGTTCAATATTGAAATCAAAGGGTAAAAGATGATCTACCCAACGGGTTAAGCGGCTGTTGTATGATTTGGTAGATCGGTGTTCTTTCGTAATTGAAAGAAATGCTCAATGATCTGTGATGATTGTGAATGATTTGCCAAATAAGTAATTTTTAAAATATTCTACAGACCACACAACCCCTAATAATTCTAATTCATTTACACTATGGCGTTACTCGTTTGAATTTAGGAAACGCGACGCGAATGCAACTGTATGACAACCTGTCGGTGAACGTTGTTCTAAGGCTGCCGCTAACCCTGCTCTAGATGCGTCGCAATTGATCCGGGTTTGGATTATAATGTGTGTTTTGTGTTGCATTTGCAACTTTATTTTTAATTGATTGGAATTGAGTTTCAAATTCATCGTTCCAGACAAATTGTGTCTTCTTTTTAAGCAGTGGCCGAAATGGATGACATAATTGGGATAGATTAGGGATGAATTTACCTAAGTAATGGACTGAACCGAGGAATGAACGTAATTGTTTCAGATGTTTAGGTGCTGATAAGTTTAAAATTGCTGCTGCTTTTAATTCTAGTGGTGCGATTCCTGACTGAGTAAATTTATGTCCTAACCATTAAATTTCGGTTTTTGCGAAGTGACATTTAGGTAAATTGATTCTTATATGATCGTCGTCCAATTTTTTTAAACATTTGTAGACTAACTTTAAGTGGTCTTCTTTAGAACCACGACTAACTATCATAATATCGTCCAAGAAACAGTGAGTATTCTTAAATCCAACTAATGTATAACCCATCACTTTTTGAAATGCTGCTGGCATGTCAGTTAGTCCGTAGAAACCGGTAATAAAGCGATATGTACCAGTACCATCACCGCTAACGATATTGAAGTTGCACTGCCGGGCCGTTTCCGGGTCTAAATTAAGTCGACTGTATGGGTACTTCAAATTCAATGTTGAAAAATATGCTGTTTCTTGTGATGCATTTGTATTTAGATTTTGTTGAATCGTGTCAATTAAATTGTCTATATTCCGCATTTGATATTTGTTTTTTTTTAATAGATTTATTTAAAAATTTTGAATCTAAATCTAGTTTAACTGTTTTGTTTTTTTTTACTGTTATGACAATAGATGAAATCAAATTTTTATCTGAACAACTTTTTAACTTTATGATGTGTTTTTCTTCAAGTAATTTTTTAAGTTCGGCATTAACTAGTGGTTGTAAATTAATGGGGACTCTGCGTCCTTTTTGATGTGTAGGTGTAAAGTGTTTGTGAAATGTAGATCTGACTGAGTGTGTCCGTGATTTACCGATTCTAGAGATAAGACCTGGAAAATCAAATGCTATCTGTTTGTTGATTAAGCATTGATTTTGATCAACGTGTGCGACTTGTTTCAACTGGGTGAGGGAAAAGCCTAGCTTTGAGAAGAGATCTCGTCCGATGATGGGTTTATGACCATCGTCCACTACTGTCACATCAACTTCCGAAGCCACCCAATTATTAAACTTGATTGATGTCTTAATCACTCCAATGATCTTGATTAAATCATTAGAGAAAGTTTTTGGGTCGTGCATCTCTGGTGACTGCAACCAAAAACTTTCTTTACACCCTGACACGACAGTAGTTGCGAGACTTTTATTGATTATAGTGCACACGCTCCCCGAATCCACAAAACCTTTTGCCTTGGTATTCCCGATACTAATGTCCAAATTCACCGGCTCCACCTCTCGAGTGTCGCTGTTAATAGAAATTGTAGCGACGCTATTATCATCTTAATCATCATAATCCGAAACGTAATTTGCATCGTAGATGCCTTGTTTTTGGAGCAATCTATCTATATGATTAACTTCCTCTCCCACTGTTGCTGAAGTACCCGCCGTGGCCGCCTCCGTGATGGAATCTTCCACATTGTTTACTTGGGCCTCGGCTTGTATGGATGTTTAGATTTGCGACAACCTTTCGCGAAGTGGTTAGCAATACCGCAATTTTTGAAATTCTTCCCGCGGGCAGGACAATTTAGTCGATGTGCCGCTGACCATCCATAACCACAGTTTGGACAAATTGTAGGCTTTACGAATTGACTAGTTGATGGACGCGATCTATTCCAAGATCCTTGTATATTGTTCACTGGTGCACTTGTAATCTCGTTCGTAGTTGGATGAACAGAAGTCCCAGTTATTTTTAACTGATTTTGTATGCCATCATAATGTTCATGGCAACTTCTAGTGCCTTTTTAGCCGTTCGTGTTTCCTTTAACAGTTCCTTTTAGATCTCGCCGTCTTGCATGTTCGCTATGAAGACGTCACGAATGATTGATTCCTCATGGCTTCCTAAATCGCTATTCAAGGAAAATTCCCGAAGGCAACCGTAGAATATTTCCACAAGCTATCCCTTCACTTTTTTTCCTGGTGAGGAAGGTATACCGATCAAAAGCGATATTTCGCTGTTTGGTAAACACTCGATCTAGGCTTTGCCAAAGATCCTTTGTTGTTATTCGATCAATTTGGATAGTCGTTTCCTGGGAACGAAATATTCGTCTACCCTCCATCCACAGGCTGAGATAAGTTAGAGAGACGGCTTTGCTATTACAATACTTCCCGGGGTTTGTCACCACACAATATACCTACGAGTTCTATCTTCTGACAACAATTTAGCCAGGCATTCTTAAGTTGTTCGTTTCGGGTTTTTCTATCTCTTTCGCCAGGATAGCCAGGATAGCCAACTTCAACATTATCTGCCAGCCGTCCCATCTCAAAGGTGGTTCTAGTGTTGGCTTCTCTCAAAAGGGTTCGATTCCAAGGAGTGGAATTGTTCTTTGACTGATGACTGCGCCATGTGATACCTCTGACTGTGGAGGTACGTATACGAGCCACGAATCCTCTTTAGAACTTTAGAACTGGATTCGAGGTGTGAATGCAAGGTCTTATTAATTTGTGAGATTAATACTTTTAATTTTGCGTACCAATAGAGTTACGAATGTAGACGGAATCAGATCTGATGACGTGGAAATCCATCTCAAATCCAACAGGATTTTTCTGTTTGCAAAACCGAGTAGGTTAAGAACAACTGAATTGAATGAGGAAAGTTAAGCGAATGAAGAAATAATCAAAAGTGGGTGATATGAACAAAACTGAAAAGTTGACTTATTAGTCGGCGGCAAACTTAACATACGTGAGATATGACTTTCAATCTGAAAAGGACAAACTTAAATGATTTGGTACTAAATAACAGAATATGAACTAAAAATGGTACACAGAGTTTCTTAATGCGAAGTTGATGTGGTACTTTATTAAAAGCGTTTGCAAAATCTAAGTAGAGAATACTAATATCTTCCAATGAAATTGTGTCAAAATTTCAGTATACTGTGTCGAGAAACAGTAGACGCTCTGTGGTTGCCGTTCCATTTTTTCTGAAGCCCAATTGATTTTCGTTTAATCTGTGACGACAATGGGAACATGTTTAGTCAAAAATCACTTTTTCTAAAGTTTTGGACACAAAATAGAGTAGACTAAAGGGCCTGTGGCAATTCATTTCTGCTTTGCTTCCCTCCCTATAGATTGGAGTTATTTGAGAATTTTATTTTATTGAACATTGTTTGAAAAAAAGGTGACTTGATCAAAATTGCTGAGCTAAATTTAAAAGTTTTGTTAACAATGTTATCGGGTCCGTTTGACTTGTTGAGTTGTAGTTCACTTGATTTATTTGTTATCATTTTTTTCTGTTGCATGCAGAAAATTAGGTTTTCTCCCCAAGACTGCTTGTTTGTAATCATATTTGTTACTGTACACTTTTTGCAAGAAAGAGTTAAATACTCTGCTTTGTGTTGATCGGTTCTAGCGCTCGTTTTTTGCATAGTTTACAATGGGTGGTATGGAGGGACTCTTTCTTATTGCCCTGAGAAATTTTTGTTTTTTACTGAACCGTCAACTTGCAAAAATTTCGGATTCAAAATGTGACTGATATTTCTTCATTTCAATTGATATTTGTTTCTCAAGTTTCCTTAATTTGAGGCTTCTGCTCAGATTCATTTTCTGGCATCGTTTCTTTTTAGTTTCCAATTTTTTGAATAGATGGTTTGTTGATGGTGCTACCGACGGGAGAAGTGAGGCCCGATGCCGCGTGACTGTAGGAATTTTGCTTCGAGGATCTTGTTTATCCATTTGTACCATTCCTTAAGCCAAGGCGTTCACATTGCTGTAGCAGTACGGATCAAAAGGTGATTGAGTTATTTGCTCGTTTAGGTTCTCCCAGTTTGCTCTCTTGAAAACCAACTTGATATCTACAGTAGATGCTCTTAGATGAACGTGCTCGAGTAAAAAAAAGTAAGTTAAGAAATGCCCCTGCCCAATACTGGGTGAATATATAGTAGCCACCCGTGCGCAATACACTGTGTATTTGGCTAATTGAGTTTGATATTTGTTTAAAATACAAAATTAGAAGTTCAATTACTAAGTAGATCAATGTGAAGAAAAGGTGGTTTAAATAAATTGAGATTTAATAGAGTGGTTACCTCTGATGGTAGGTTTGGTATTCAATGAACGAATTTAATCCTCGCTTTGGTCGGTACTATCATCGTGGTAAATTACCCAAGTCAACAAAGATATAATAGATTCGTTGATTTGGCTCGAAGCCCGAGCTTTGGCTAATCAAATGTCTTTTTTATTTTCTGACAGCTATCAACTTTGCGTCCGCCATATATTGGGTAATAAATCAAGTTTAAAACTAAATCTTTAAATTTGAAACCCAAGGTTTTTAGAATATCCTTTTTTACATATGTGTGACACTGCCCCCCCCCCCCTTAAGGAGAATTTATTGCACCACTCACTCAAACGAAATTTTCATTCACAGATCTTGTTATTTGAACGTCTTACTATACGAATAGATTGTATTTATATATGGAAAATTTTTTATCAGTTTTCGTTGTTTATAACTTTTTCTGCCTCGTCAAGTCCAAATACGTTGTGCACTTCTCGCGCCGCATCATTTGTCAAAATTTGATATGTCCAGTTAATGGTTTCGAAGAATTCTTCGTTTCCAACAGCATCAGTGTGCGTCAACAGGCTCATTTTGTGGTAGTGTTTCTTGATCTGATCTTTTGATGCAGAACTTTTTACCAACAAAATCTCATATAGCGTAGCAGCCCGGTTCATAATGTTTTTGCTTCGAATCTCGAAAAAACATTTCCATATGCCCTTTGTTTTGGCTTTTTCGTTTCTAAGAGAAATCTTTTGTCAATCAACGAGAGAATTTTTTTCTGTATTCGTTGGCCAGATATTGGTTGTAGTGCTCCAGCTGCCTAAGCTCTGACCGCAATTGGTTATTCATTTGCTCTCCATTTTTTCGATGGCTTCGCTTTTTTTAGCAGCATTGACTTTCAAATTGGCCAACTCTTGCATCAATACCTCGATGGATTGCTCCTGTTCAGCATTTCTGGCTGCTGCTGCTGCCTTTCAAATTCCATCGGCACCAGTCTTCAAATTTTTTTTGCGCTTCTTTCTGATTTTTTATGATCATGAACAATGAATTTATAGTCGACTACAAATCCAAAACCTTCAATATCGGAGTTTTCATCTGGAAAGTCATTGATAAAATTAAAAACAATAGTTTTCCATGTATGAAACATGGTGGAACTGCACTTGTTACGTTCTCCAAAAGTGAACAACAATTTCCAATTTTAACAAATTGTTTTCATTGTTCTAAGTATGAGTGCAAGAGTAATTATAAGTTCGCTAATCTTCAAATCTTGTGAGTTTCTTAATGAGAAGGTGATGTGGTACTTTATTAAAAGCGTTTGCAAAATCTAAGTAATGGATACGAATGTCGTCCAATGAAATTTTGTCAAATTTTCAGTATACTGTGTCGAGAAACAGTAGACGCTCTGTGGTTGCCGTTCTATTTTTTCTGAAGCCAAATTGACTTTCGTTTAATCTGTGACGACAGTGAGAATATGCTTATTCAAAAATCACTTTTGGACACAAAACAGAGTTGACTAATGGGCCTGTCGGTTCTAGCGCTCATTTTTGCATAGTTTACAATAGTTTGTTTGGAAGGACTCTTTCTTATTGCCCTGAGCTATTTCTGTATATTACTGAACCGTCAACTTAAAAAAATTTTGGATTCAAAATATGACTGATATTTCTCCATTTCAATTGATATTCGTTTCTCAAGTTTCCTTATTTTGAGGCTGCTGCTCAGATTCATTTTGTGGCATCGTTTCTTTTTAGGTTCCAAACTCTTGATTAGATGGCATGTTGATGGTGCCACCCAAAGGGGAAATGAGCCCCGATGCCACGTGAGTTTAGGAAATTTGCTTCGAGGATCTTGTTTATCCTTTTGTACCATTCTTGAGCCAGGGCCTTCACATTGCTGTAGCAGTACGGATCAAAAAGTGATTGAGTTATTTGCTTGTTTAGGTTCTCCCAGTTTGCTCTTTTGAAATCAAATTTGATATCTCCAGTAGTTGCGTGGGCATGGATGAACGTGCTCAAGTAAAAAGAAAAAGTAAGTTAAGAAATGCCCTTCTCCAACACTGGGTGAATATATAGTTGCCGCCCGTGCGCAATACTCTGTGTCTTTGTCTAGTTGAGTGTGATACTTGTTTAAAATGCAAAGTTAGAAGTTCAATTAATAAATAGATCAATGTGAAGAAAAATTGGTTTAAATAATTTAAGATTTAATAGAGTGGTTACCTCTGATGGTAGGTTTGGTATTCAATGAACGAATTGTTTCCTCAATTTGGTCGGTACCATCATCGTGGTAAATTACCCAAGTCAACAAAGATATAATAGATTCGTTGATTTGGCTCGAAACCCGAAATTTGGCTAATCAAAGATCTTTTCTCTTTTCTGACAACTATCAACCGCCATAAATTGTGGCCATAAATAGGGTAATAAATCAAGTTTTAAACTAAACCTTTAAACTTGAAAACGAAGGTTTTTAGTACATCTTTTTTTATATAGGTGTGACACTCACACTGCCCCCCTTTAACGAGAATAGAGTGCACCACTCACTCAAACAAAATTTTCATTCACAGATCTTGTTATATGAACGTCTTACTATACGAAATGATTGTAGTTTCATATGCAAAGTTTAATTATCAGTTTTTGTTGTTCGTAACTTTTTCTGTCTCGTCAAGTCCAAATATGTTGTGCACTTCTCGCGCCGCATCATTTGTCCCAATTTGATACGCCCAGTTAATGGTTTTGAAGAGTTCTTTGTTTGCAACAGCATCATGGTACGTCAACAGGCTCATTTTGTGGTAGTGTTTCTTGATCTGATTTTTTGACGCAGAACTTTTTACCATTAAAAACTCATATAGCGTAGCAGGCCGGTTCATACTGTTTTTGCTTCGAATCCCGAAAAAACATTTCCATATGGCTTTTGTTTTGGCCTTTTCGTTTCTAAGAAAAATCTTTTGTCAATCAACGAGACAACTTTTTTTCTGTTTTCGTTGGCCAAATATTGGTTGTAGTGTTCCAGCTGCTTATGCTCTGACTGCAATTGGTTATTCATTTTCTCCATTTTTTTGAGTGCTTCGCCTTTTTTAGCAGCATTGACTTTCAAATTGGCCAACTCTTGCATCAATACCTCGATGGATTGCTCCTGTTCAGCATTTCTGGCTGCTGCTGCTGCCTTTCAAATTCCATCGGCACCAGTCTTCAATTTTTTTTTGCGCTTCTTTCTGATTTTGTTTGATCATGAACAATGAATTTATAGTCGACTACAAATCCAAAACTTTCAATATCGGAGTTTTCATCTGGCAAGTCATTGATAAAATTAAAAACAATGGTTTTCAATGTATGAAACATGGTGGAACTGCACTTGTTACGTTCTCCAAACTAGAACAACAATTTCCAATTTTAACAAATTGTTTTCATTGTTCTAACTATGAGTGCAAGAGTAATTATAAATTCGCTAATCTTCAAATCTTGTGAGTTTCTTAATGAGAAGGTGATGTGGTACATTATTAAAAGCGTTTGCAAAATCTAAGTAATGGATACGAATGTCGTCCAATGAAATTGTGTCAAATTTTCAGTATACTGTGTCGTGAAACAGTAGACGCTCTCTCTGTGGTTGCCGTTCTATTTTTTCTGAAGCCAAATTGATTTTCGTTTAATTTGTGACGACAATGAGAATATGTTTGGTCAAAAATCACTTTTTCTAAAATTTTGGACACAAAACAGAGTAGACTAATGGGCCTCTCGGTTCTAGCGCTCATTTTTGCATAGTTTACAATGGTTGGTATGGAAGGACTCTTTCTTATTGCCCTGAAATATTTCTGTATATTACTGAGCCGTCAACTTGCAAAAATTTTGGATTCGAAATAAGACTGATATTTCTCCATTTCAATTGATATTCGTTTCTCAAGTTTCCTTATTTTGAGGCTGCTGCTCAGATTCATTTTGTGGCATCGTTTCTTTTTAGTTTCCAAATTCTTGATTAGATGGCATGTTGATGGTGCCACCCAAGGGGGAAGTGAGCCCCGATGCCACGTGAGTTTAGGAAATTTGCTTCGAGGATCTTGTTTATACTTTTGTACCATTCTTGACCCAGGGCCTTCACATTGCTGTAGCAGTACGGATCAAAAAATGATTGAGTTATTTGCTCCCTTAAGTTCTCCCAGTTTGCTCTTTTGAAATCAAATTTGATATCTCCAGTAGATGCGTGGGCATGGATGAACGTGCTCAAGTAAAAAGAAAAAGTAAGTTAAGAAATGCCCTTCTCCAACACTGGGTGAATATATAGTAGCCGCCCGTGCGCAATACTCAGTGTATTTGCCTAATTGAGTGGTTAGTCTAAGGTTTAATAGAGTGGTTACCTCTGATTGTAGGTTTGGTGTTCAATGAACGAATTTAATCCTCGCTTTGGTCGGTACTATCATCGTGGTAAATTACCCAATTCAACAAAGATATAATAGATTCGTTGATTTGGCTCGAAGCCCGAGCTTTGGCTAATCGAATGTCTTTTTTTTCTGACAACTATCGACCGCCATAAATTGTGGCCGCCATAAATTGGGTAATAAATCAAGTTTTAAACTAAATCTTTAAACGTGAAACCCAAGGTTTTTAGTGCATCCTTTTTTTTATACGTGTGACACTCACACTACCCCCCCCCCCTTTATCGAGAATAGAGTGCACCACTCACTCAAACAATATTTTCATTCACAGATCTTGTTATATGAACGTCTTACTCTACAAAATTTTTGTAGTTTCATATGGAAAGTTTAATTATCTGTTTTTGTTGTTCATGTTTTTTTCTGTCTCGTCAAGACCAAATATGTTGTACACTTCTCGCGCCGCATCATTTGTCAGAATTTGATATGCCCAGGGAATGGTCTTGAAGAATTTTTTGTTACCACCAGCATCAGGGTGCGTCAACAGGCTCCTTCTGTGGTAGTGTTTCTTGATCTGATTTTTTGACGCAGAACTTTTTACCAACAATATCTCATATAGCGTAGCAGGCCGGTTCATAATGTTTTTGCTTCGAATCCCGAAAAAACATTTCCATATGGCTTTTGTTTTGGCCTTTTCGTTTCTAAGAAAAATCTTTTGTCAATCAACGAGACAACTTTTTTTCTGTTTTCTATGGCCAAATATTGGTTGTAGTGTTCCAGCTGCCTAAACTCTTACCGCAATTGCTTATTCATTTTCTCCATTTTTTCGATGGTTTCGCCTTTTTTAGCAGCATTGACTTTCAAATTGGCCAACTCTTGCATCAATACCTCGATGGATTGCTCCTGTTCAGCATTTCTGGCTGCTGCTGCTGCCTTTCAAATTCCATCGGCACCAGTCTTCATTTTTTTTTGCGCTTCTTTCTGATTTTGTTTGATCATGAACAATGCATTTATAGTCGACTACAAATCCAACACCTTCAATATCGGAGTTTTCATCGGGCAAGTCATTGATAAAATTAAAAACAACAGTTTTTCATGTATGAAACATGGTGGAACTGCACTTGTTACGTTCTCCAAACGTGAACAACAATTTCCAATTTTAACAAATTGTTTTCATTGTTCTAAGTTTGAGTGCAAGAGTAATTATAAATTCGCTAATCTTCAAATCTTGTGAGTTTCTTAATGAGAAGGTGATGTGGTACTTTATTAAAAGCGTTTGCAAAATCTAAGTAATGGATACGAATGTCGTCCAATGAAATTGTGTCAAATTTCCAGTATACTGTGTCGTGAAACAGTAGACGCTCTGGGGTTGCCGTTCTATTTTTTCTGAAGCCAAATTGATTTTCGTTTAATCTGTGACGACAATGAGAATATGTTTGGTCTAAGTCACTTTTTCTAAAATTTTGGACACAAAACAGAGTAGACTCATGGGCCTGTCGGTTCTAGCGCTCATTTTTGCATAGTTTACAACGGGTGGTATGGAAGGACTCTTTCTTATTGCCCTGAGATATTTCTGTATATTCCTGAACCGTCAACTTGCAAAAAATTCGGATTCAAAAAGTGACTGATATTTCTCCATTTCAATTGATACTTGTTTCTCAAGTTTCCTTATTTTGAGGCTGCTGCTCAGATTCATTTTGTGGCATTGTTTTTTTTAGTTTCCAAATTCTTGATTAGATGGCATGTTGATGGTGCCACCCAAGGGGGAAGTGAGCCCCGATGCCACGTGAGTTTAGGAAATTTGCTTCGAGGATCTTGTTTATCCTTTTGTACCATTCTTGAGCCAGGGCCTTCACATTGCTGTAGCAGTACGGATCAAAAATTGATTGAGTTATTTGCTCGTTTAGGTTCTCCCAGTTTGCTCTTTTGAAATCAAATTTGATATCTCCAGTAGATGCGTGGGCATGGATGAACGTGCTCAAGTAAAAAGAAAAAGGTAAGTTAAGAAATGCCCCTCCCCAACACTGGGTGAATATATATAGTAGCCGCCCGTGCGCAATGCTCATAGTCTTTGTCTAATTGAGTGTGATTTTTGTTTAAAATGCAAAATTAGAAGTTCAATTATTAAGTAGATCAATGTGAAGAAAAGTTGGTTTAAATAATTTAAGATTTAGAGTGGTTACCTCTTATGGTAGGTTTGGTGTTCAATGAACGAATTTAATCCTCGCTTTGGTCGGTACTATCATCGTGGTAAATTACCCAAGTCAACAAAGATATAATAGATTCGTTGATTTGGCTCGAAGCCCGAGCTTTGGCTAATCGAATGTCTTTTTTTTCTGACAACTATCGACCGTCATAAATTGTGGCCGCCTTAAATTGGTTAATAAATCAAGTTTTAAACTAAATCTTTAAACTTGAATCCCATGGTTTTTTTGTTCATCCTTTTCTTTATACGTGTGACACTCACACTACCCCCCCCCCCCCCCTTATCGAGAATAGAGTGCACCACTCACTCAAACAATGTTTTCATTCACAGATCTTGTTATATGAACGTCTTTCTCTACGAAGTTTTTGTAGTTTCACATGGAAAGTGTAATTATCTGTTTTTGTTGTTCATGACTTTTTCTGCCTCGTCAAGTCCAAATATGTTGTACACTTCTCGCGCCGCATCATTTGTCAGAATTTGATATGCCCAGTTAATGGTCTTGAAGAATTTTTTGTTACCACCAGCATCAGGGTGCGTCAACAGGCTCATTTTGTGGCAGTGTTTCTTGATCTGATCTTTTGATGCAGAACTTTTTACCAACAAAATCTCATATAGCGTAGCAGGCCGGTTCATAGTGTTTTTGCTTCGAATCTCGAAAAAACATTTCCATGTGGCCTTTGTTTTGGCCTTTTCGTTTCTAATAGAAATCTTTTTTCAATCAATGACAGAATTTTTTTTCGGCATTCGTTGGACAGATACTGGTTGTAGTGCTTCAGCTGCTTAAGGTCTTACCGCAATTGCTCATTCAATTTCTGCATTTTTTTCGATGGCTTCGTCCTTTTTAGCGGCATTGACTTTCAACTTGGCCAACTCTTGCTTCAATACCTCGATGGATTGCTCCTGTTCAGCATTTCTGGCGGCTGCTGCCTTTAAATTATCTCGTCACGCCTCACACTCGGTGCTCCATTTGCCCACTACTTCTTTTGTGTCGTGTTGCCTCTTTGGTCGTGTTGCAATGGTTATCCAGTTGTTGTCGAAGCTCGACAAGGTCTTTTTGAAGTGAAAAGTTAGTACTCTTCAACTTCTCTGCGAGCACTGGTTTTGCAGTTCCACTTCAGTTTGCAGAGCACGCGACCGAATACTGGAGGGTGCCAGAAGTTCTAGCGTAGACACTTTATGAGTCCGCGAAAGACAGGATTCCACACGGTACACTCTCGGGGAAATCTCGAAAATGAATTTTCACAATTCTGGCATGTAGTTACACATATTAACCAATTTACGAGTTCTCATTGCCCGCTATTTTTGAATAAAAAACCCTTTTTGCTTCTGAAGTTTCTCGATATCTTCAATCTTGAATTCAAGATTATTCCTTTTTTTGGTCTTGAACTCAAAACAATTTTTTCTTTCTTTTTTTTGGTCTTGAACTCAAAATGTTCCGGTTTTTTGGGTCTAGAAATTGAGACGTTTCTGTTCTTGTTTGTTTCGGTTCTGGAGTCAAGACAACTTTTCTGGTCTCGAACTCGAGACGTTCCCTGTTTTTTTGGTTTTGACATCAATACAATTTTCTTTTCTCTTTTTTTAAACAACTGAAATTTTTAAGGACTCTTTCTGTTCAATCATTTTCTTTTGTTCGTGGCGTTCATTTATTAAATTGAGTAATTGATTATAAATAAGTGTTCCCGTTACGGGGTCAGGATTCCGCAATAGTTGTTATCAAGAGGCTCCGTTAATAACTTATCCTAAATAGATGAACAACTTAGAAAATGTTTTTTACAAATTGAAATATGAGGTAGACTGTTAAGACTGACACAGCAATGTTAACCTTCGCTTTTAACCAAATGTATAAGCTGTCGGTTTTTAAATTCCAAAAAAAGTTATTTCATTTGCTAGAAAAATTTCCTAAATTTAATTTATTAAATTTTCACGACTGTATTTTCCATTTGAATCTCGGAATGCTTCCCAACTGACAATTTCTTTACTATTATGGCGAATTGTTCAAGCAATTTGACACTGTTTTATGTCTGATTTTGAGAAAAGGTTCCGATGCAGGTTTTCATCACTTACATTTAGGCTAATATACATCGACCACTGAATATATCTCCACATTATTGAAAACTGCCGTCTTCTAATCTGACAACACTTGCTTACAGAGGGTTTCATGCAGTGATTGTATAATTATGATACACAATTTTGGAAATAGAGTCCACATATCTGATAGAAGAAAAGTTCCGACCCTCTACTAACACAGGAAATCGCTCAGGAAACTCAGGAAGACTCTGTGCAAAAAGGAAGTTTAGTTATTGTTGCTACCATCTTGGCACATTTATGAACATATAAAACGGATACTGCTTCAACGTGAGTTCTTTTCTCGAAGAGCGTTACTGCTGGACTGACAAAGTTTTTCGATATTTCAATCATTGTTTGAATTTTCAGTTGTTGAATTTTTTATTGGAGTGTTCTAATTTTCATTAAAAAATTTCCCTCTCTTTGAGAAGTGCGAAATTAAGGGTGTCAATAACGCTTGAAAGAGGCATTTCCATGCATATTTTAAGATTACCAGTTTTCAGTTTTGAACTTTCTTCGGAGTAAAATACACCTGGGACTCCGGTTATTTTCACCTGCTGTCCACACAAACTAATTGCTTTTTCCTCTAAGATTTCTAATGAAAAACCTTCATATTTGTTTTGATGTAATTTTCAGATAAGAGTTTTCGCTGATAAAATGTGGTCTTTTTATTTCCAAAATTTTTTGCAGGGTCATCCTTATTAAAGTGTTCGATCGTTTGACATGTTTGCTCACCTTGATTTTCAAAAAATGGCCTCTTTTGGCCTCGCTCCTTGCGATGAAACTTACATTTATCTTGCCGGTTAAATTGGTTAGTCCACAATGTTCGGACTAAGTCATTAATTGAATTATCGAGTTGAGTGTTTTCATTCAATTTGAAACCCGCGGATCATTATCTTTGTCCTCAATTCTCTTGACTACTTCAATATGTAGTGCTCTTTCTAAAGCTTTGTCTAAAGTTATATCCGCGTCACCCAAGTTCTTTCTCAGGTCGATTCGCACCTGACTATTTTCTATGCCTTCGAGTAATCCCCTCAGAATGAGATGTTCTCTTATCTCATTAGGTTCTTGGGGTTACGCTTTCAAGGCTAAATTTTGCAAATCACCAAGAAAATCTGTTAATTTTCAACCCGGCTGCTGGACTTTCCTAGCTAACCCCCCCCCCGGAAAACTACAGGTTTCTCATTATAATATTGTCTGCAAGGTTTTACGGTCTCATCATAGCTTTTCCTAGTGTCCTCCGAAAATGGGCGATAGAAATCAATAGTCGACTTTTGTAGCCTTAACGCAAAATAATGCGGCCGTTCATCAATGTCGTTTTTGGCGCCGTTTACTTTTTTTTCTTAGCCACTTCTGAAGTTGAGACAAGAACTCAAAGTGTGTAACATACCCGTAAAATGGGCGATAGAAATCAATAGTCGACTTTTGTAGCCTTAACGCAAAATAATGCGGCCGTTCATCAATGTCGTTTTTGGCGCCGTTTACTTTTTTTCTTTGCCACTTCTGAAGTTGAGACAAGAACTCAAAGTGTGTAACATACCCGTAAAAAGCTCTGGTGCCGCGCCATCTCTTTTATTAGTGCCGCGCCATCTGTGTTTTACTTAAAAGCTGCTGTTATTCAATTTATTTCAATAATTATGTTCGAAACCTGAACTACTTTTGACACTCTAACTCAGCAGCCCTTAGATCTTATTGACATTGTACTTTTTTTAAAAAATTCAAAAAACTCGAGGTTCAATGGTATATTTTAAATCAAATTTTGTCGAATTCAATTACGGTTGGCTTTGAACGCTATTTTATTATCGAAAAAATGTACGACCCGATTTACACTAATCGAATTTTTAGGGAGCGCTCACTTGAAAGTTTGAAGATGGCATTGTTTCTTGTCGAATCCAGACACCAGTTTAAAATTTCTCTTTCGGGTCGTGATGTTAAGACGTCCAACTTTTGTCGAAAGTTGAATTTCAAATGACAAAATAGATTTCTTTTAGGAATTAGTACAACGCTCAGTATTATTGGGTGGCGTTTTTCTATTTATTTTTAATCTCTGTCGCCATTATAGTAGCCGCCGGTGCGCAAAACTCTATATCTTTAGCTAATTGAGGGTGGTATTTGTTTAAAAGTGAAGTTAGAAGTTAAATTATTAAGTAGATCAATGTGAAGAAAAGTTAATTTAAAAAAATCAAGATTTAATAGAGTGGTTAGCTCTGAGGTGGGTAAGTTTGGTGGTCAACAAATGAATCTAATACTCGCTTTGGTCGGTACCCAAAATCAGTTCAATCATCGTGGTAAATTACCCAAGTCTACAAAGGTATGTCAGTTCCGTTGATTTGGCTCGAAGCCCGAGCTTCGTCTAATCAAAGGTCTATTTTGTTTTCTAACACCTATCAACCTTGTGTCAGCCATAAATTAGGTAATAAATCAAGTTTTAAACAAAATCTTTAACCTTGAAACCCAAGTGTTTTGATTACATCATTTTTGATATACGTGTGACACTCACAAATATTGGCTGGTCTGGGGCTTCCCAGCACTAAGTCTTCATAAAGCATTTTGTATGATTTAAATCTATCAATAAAATGACATAAAAATCAGCTGAGAATTCAAAACAAAAGACAGACAGTATTAGAAAACAAACAAATAATGACGAAGGTAGATGAGTCAAATAAACAGTGTCCTGCTATATGTCCTCAGATATGATATTACATCAGCTTAGCTGTCCTCTTTTCGCGCAGAGAAAATGGTTGGCAGTTGTTTCAGAGCTTTTTTAGTTGATTGTTCAGCTCCACCAGTGCATGCGGAGACAAGCAGACAAAATGTTGCTTTCTCAATTTCAGTTATTCTCAACAGGCAAGGTTGTAGGGATTACCTAAAGTACACAAAAAGAAACCCCTCTGAGACCTGTTCTCTCCAACCCGGGAAGTTTTTACCATAAAATTAACAAGTTTCTAAACACCTTTTTCCAAAAGATTGATGGAGCAAACATAGAAACTAACACCAATGACGCACAAAAAACTCTGGAGCAAAAAAACTTCAAAAAGGGGGATAAATCCTATCTTTAGGTGTAAAAAGTAATGCCCCAACGTTCCCGTAAAGGAAGCCATTAACATTGCCCTGCGATCGCTTTACGCTAAGGACGATAAACCAGACATACCTACAACAACAATGAAACGTCTGCTCGAATTAGCCGTCACAAACGTCCATTTCAAATGCAATGAAAGTTGGTACTGTCAAAAAGACGGGTTGGCAATGTGTGCGTCCTTGGCGGTGATTTTGGCTAACCTTTGGATGAAACCTTGGGAGCCACAATTGAAATTACAGACACCTAAATGTAAAACCAACACACAATCTAGCACTTGTCGCAATTGCGAACACCTTGTGACAACAGGTACCATGGTTGTTGAGTGTGGAATTTGCAACAGATGGTTCCACGCAAAATGTCAAGAGATCAGTAACACAGAATATGATAGCATGGAAAACCATTTCTGGATGTGCTTATTTTGCCGTGAGAATGATAAGACTGACATTAATGTGAGAACAATTTGAGGTGACACAAAAGAGCTGCTAGATGCGGTTTAAAACCTCCATTCAAATCTTCAATTCACATCAGAAACAACGGATGACAAAAACAGTTCGCCATTTCTGGACATGTCATTTAACGTACAACCGGAGGGGACAATTTTTTGGACCTGGTATCAAAAACCATCAGATACTGGAACAATTCTGAACTATCGTAGCTGTGCACCCCTTCAACATAAGAAAAGCATAATACAGGGAATAATACACCGCTTGTTCCGAGCCACCAGCAATTGAAAAGCGTTCCATGAAGTATTGACAGAAAATGGAGAAATTTGGGAACGTAATCAATATCCCAGGCATTGGGTAGGGAATATTATCAAGGACACAATTAACCAGCTGCGAATGAAAGAACAAAGAAAAGGATACAACGCGGGTGTAGCCGTAAGACAACCAAAAATTACTGAGAAACAACAATTTGCATTACATTACAGAGGCAACATCTCTAATGAATTTGTAATGAAGCTGAACAAAATTCATCCTGTACAGACTTTTTTCACCACTCGGAAACTTAAGAGCTGTTTACCTAGCCTTATGTCTAGCTTTGATAAAGACCTAAAATCTCACGTTGTTTATGAACTCACTTGTAATGGATGCAAATCCATCGATGTAGGTCAGACATTCCGACATACTATCACAAGGGTTGTAACGCATGCCAGGGCGGACCCACCGATGGGAATACATTCAATTTAGTGCAACGGTGATAAAACAGATTTCCTGGAAGGAAGATATTAGACCAATGCGGCAACCAATCTGAGTTAATGACTATAGAGGCGCTCTATATGAACACTGGAACCAGCCATCAACACGCGCGACAAATTCCGAACGCGAGAGTTGACACTGAAAGCTTAGTTTGGAGATGAAATTCCAACTTGAAAGAAAGACACGTAATGAAACAAAAATTTCAAGTTTTCAATTGAACAAAACCAAAGTAAGTTTAAGGTAACTTATGTTGGTTTTTTAATAAAAAAAGCAAGTCGATATGCATCTGGTACATCAAATCGAAAATGTATATTTACTCAGATGTAAAATATTGTAGATACTATTGTAGATACGCAAAAATTCGTCTTAACTTTCCTTAAATGAGTGATTTTAGTCGTTTGCATTTTATTTTCTGGCGTTTCATTTTAGCATTTTGTATTGTTTATAACCTGACGATAAACTCAGAGTTCGAAAACGTTCGTAAGAAAGTTTCAAATTGACAATCGTTTTTTAAATCTCTCTGAGTTATTCTTTGTTCATATTTTCTTTTTTAATAGATTCATGGTACTTGTAGGCTTCGCTACTGCTTTCGGGGCAACTTTTTGCCATTAAAGTTCGCCAAGTAAGTGCAGATTGGTAGATTGGTATGTGATCAGAGCAAGGTCTCTGATTTGTAGAGTATTTAGAATAAGGATTATTGTCCAAGTCGCAGCTTATAATTGGGTCGAGGTTGTCGGCTAGGACTACATCAAGTTGTCTCTCATCAATGTTTGAAAAGTTTAATTCAAATAACTTTTCATTGAATGCATTCTCATAATCATCACTTGAGCACATTGATTCCCAGTCAGTTTTGAAAAAAATTATGTCTCCCGTCAGTATCAAGTTTTCACAAAACTGATTTGAGCGTGTTAGTTCAATTTCATTAAGTAGGTTTGATAGTTGTCCAGATGGCCATAGGAATGGACTTCTAGTGGGTGGATTGTAGACACAGCAGATCAGTATAGATTTTGATTTTGTGAAGATTTTGGTTGCCACAATCATCATGTACTGTGCTTAGGTTTACTTGCTCATGTTCAATCGAATTTCGGATTCCTATTAGAACACCGCCATCTTTAGAAGTGAACATATCGGGGTCCCTATCTGTTCGATACATGCTGTAATTTGGCAAGAACACTGCAGTGTTTGTCACATGTGGAGTCAGCCAAGTTTCTGTGAGACAGAGATCGTATTTCAAAGTTGCGATTGAGTTTGAGAATGCCATTCTTTCTAGGCTTAGAAGGCTTCTGACGTTAAATATTAGCATTTAACGTCCATACACACAGACGTACATGCACTCAGACGTATATACACACAAAGAAGTGCATACACGCAGACGTACATAAAAATGCATGCAAAACTCTAGGCTGCATGTTTAATGGACGCTCTGAAGATATGCGCTTAAACATTGGGATAACATTCGAATTAGAATTAATATAGATTGTTTGCAACTGGTAACATCTGAAGGGAAATAAAGACATTCAGGTGCTCATAGTCGATTCCGCGGATCGAGAGCCAAGTCCTAAGGTTTTTGCACTTTCGCAAGACCATATAGTCGCGAGAGCTTTGAGGTAAAATTATAAAAAAGTCGCCAATTGAAGAAAACATTTTTCGCAGTTACTTGATCCGCAATAGATCAATAAAAACTTTATTGATCTTTCAGTGACAATGGCTCCAGTCGACTGGAATGCCATTTTGGAGATCGAGCCAGATGACATTGAAGAAGCTCTTGAAGATAACTATACAACACTTACCGAGGTAAGTCTATATACTTTACGTTTTCTTTCAATTATAATTAGATAATGAATTTTAGGCTTCAATCAAGAAAAATGACAAAGATGCTACCGTTGAGAACCTCATTCATTTGTTCAACGTTATGAAAGCCGCACTGATCGTAAGTTTCATGCCTGCTGCAATTCATCATTTTAACCACGATTTGTTTATTACGGTATATTACTTGTTTAATAGGTCAAAAGTGATGAAGCAGACATGTACATGAGCGAATTAACGAAGGGCGCTGAAATGGAGGGGCAGAAATCAGCCAAAGAAGGTTTGGTTTGACTTGATCTTGCCAAGAATGAAAAATCGACCTGTGAATTAAGAGATTGTGCAGAGTA
Organism: Convolutriloba macropyga; assembly: GCF_964194025.1. Taxonomy (NCBI): domain Eukaryota; kingdom Metazoa; phylum Xenacoelomorpha; order Acoela; family Convolutidae; genus Convolutriloba; species Convolutriloba macropyga. Next base: position 46,600,569 of record NC_134471.1, read on the forward strand.
AAGCACGTATAGTTGGTGATCAGAATACATATTTTCAAAATAAACATTTTAAAATGTATTCAGGTCCGGGATCACTCTGGCTAGATTTCCTGATTCAATCGGTTTATTGCATTATTTCACGATTATGCTCTGAAACGGAAAAGAGGCTTAACTGATCTATGGGTCCGATGTCCGATTGGTTTGAGTTAAATGAGAAAGCAAAGAAGGTACTTTATCTACAAGCAAATTGTTAATGAGATCGAAGAAAGGGGAACTTTCAAAGACATGCGCCAGTGATCTTATTAAATAGTTTCATATATTGTATGCGAAACATGACAAGGACAAAGTCAACCAGTAGTGGTTCAGACCTATTATGTCCACATTGCTCGTCAACAGTTGATGAAACTACAAATTCTATTGGGTGCGACAAATGTGGTTGCTGGGTACACCACACATGTACAAAGATTCCAACTGAAGCGTTGACATACATGTCCACCGAAGGTGTCATCTGGTTTTGCAATGAGTGCACTAAAGCCGTGAAGAAGCTTGTGAGGTTGAAGACAACCACAGAGATGGAATTCAAGGAAAACATAAACAACAATCTACAGGAAATCAAATCGACACTGTCAGAACTGAAAGCTAAGTCAACTACCCCTGTAATTCCTCCCCAACCAAACCTGCTTAATGTCAACAGTGAAAGCTCCCCAAAGATAGATACCAGCTTGGAAATCAAAATTTCGGGTATACCAGAACTTTCCTCGCAACCAAATTCAAAATATTCGGACATTATGCAGCATGAGATTTAAGAGACTCAGCGAATCATTGATTTTCTTGGAGAAAATGAAAACACAGTTTCGAATATCAGACGATTAGGTAAATTTACCAAATCAAGTTCTAAACCAAGATCGCTGTTAGTGACTTTCAACAATTCCTGGACGGTAAGAAAATTGATTGCAAACGCTCATAAAATTAAGTACTTTAATCAAGACAATGGAACAAAGATCTTTGTTAGCAAGTCTCTGACCAAGGAAGAACAAATCAAAGAGAAGGAATGTCTGATCAAACGGTATAAACTAATTAACGAAGAAGGATACCTGCGCAACAAATTTCGAATCTTCAATCAGAAACTCTTCTATGATGGGACTGAAATTGAGGTTTGTCAATGGTGACTAAATGTTAAACAGGAGTCCGAGGAATATCTCGAGTCATTTGTATTCAACATACGTAATATAATCAATCGAGATAAACGCACTAAACTTGCTAACTACGTAATTTCAAGAAGTGTAGACTTCTTCATGCTTACAGAGACTTGGCTTCATTGCTCATTTCACGATAACGAACTCTTTCTTCCCAATTATGCAATATTTCGATCAGAAGGAAAAGCTGATAATAACACATCGAAACACGGAGGTGTTTTGATTGCTATCAAGAATACTTTTGTCTCCAGAGAAATTCCCCTTTATACAAGCGTTGATGGAGGCGTCCGAGCATGTTCGCTCAGTTTTAATTCTCGGGATATTTTACTTGTGTGTTTTTATGCCCCACCGAACTCATCATGTCCCAGTCCTTACGCTATATCACCTCAAGATCGTTATCTACTGTTTGAGGAAATCTTTACACTGTCAAAGTCCTTCTATTCAACAATTGTGTATGGTGATTTCAATTTGCCGGAAATTGATTGGCACGATTACTCAGCTAAGAACTCAGATACACAGAAATTTGTTGACCTAATTAGCTTTTACAGCTTTTAGCAAATCATTGATTTCCCCACTGCAGCCTCAGGTATCCTTGATCTCGTCTTAGTAAACCCAAAAACAGAAGTTATATCCTGCAAGAAAATTAATCGGGACATTAGTTTGTTATCGAATCATGATGCAATTACCCTTAAAGTTAGAGTCAGAAACCTAAGCTCCTCATATCTAAGGGAAACAAAGTCAAAGATAGTTTACAGCTTCTGTAAGGCTAGATTTGATGAAATGAATAAACAGATAACTGAATTACCTTTTCATGGATTTTGTTGGAGTAATATTAATGTTTTGCTTGAACAGTGGTACGATTGGATTAGACCCATAATATTTGAAAACGTTCCAAAAAGGACAATGCATCGATCTCAAATATCACCGTGGATTAAACCGCCTACGTCAAACGCCATTAAGCGCCTTGAAACAGCTAGAAGGAACAATGCAAACAATATAAAGAAAATAGCAATGCTAGAGGGCATTGCTGAAACGATGATTGAAGAAGATAAAGCAGATTTTGAATCAAATTTAGCAGCATCCCGATCCACTGAGAAACTTTTCAAATACTACAGAAACTTCAAGTCGACCGCGATTCCAAGCTCTGTCTCCTTTAAGAACGAAATAGCCAATGATCCTGTTCGTCAATGCTCTCTTTTCTCACAATATTTTGCTTCAATTTTCAAAATTTCTTCCAGCTTCGTGCCAAACAATTCGCCTCCGTTGCTACCTTTATTCACAGATTTTGACATTTCCCAACAAACGATTGAAAAGATATGCGAAAATTTAGATGTTCACAAAGCAAAAGGTACGGACGAAATTCCTGCAATTATATACAAAAGATGTTCGAGGGCAGTCAGTTAATCCCTAAACCAAGTTTTCTACAAAATAAAACAAAATAGTGTTTTTCCAGGTAGCTGGAAAAACTCAATAGTCGTTCTCACCTACAAAAAAGGTTGTAAGTCTAATATAGAGAATTATAGGCAGGTTTCTCTTCTTACAATTGCATCTAAAATTTTTGAACGTTGTTTGTTTACGTGTCTTTACCGGCACTTAGAACCAATTTTCCATCAAGCTCAATATGGATTTCGAAAAGGTCGCTCTTGCGTCGTTCAACTCTTGGTTTACCTAGAATCTATCTATAAATCAATTGATTCAAAAGAAAATATTGACGTAATTTATACTGACTATGAGAAAGCGTTCGATAATGTCGATCACGGTATTCTCTTAACAAAACTATTCCATCTTGGTGTTCGCGGGAAAATTATCAAATTATTGCAATCTTATTTAATCGGAAGGACGCAAAGAGTTAGACTCAACAGTCATTTTTCTGAAAGCGTTAAGGTTACAAGTGGAGTTCCACAAGGATCTCTTCTGGCATCTCTTCTTTGTAATCTACGTCAACGATTTACCAGAAACTTGCAGAGCTGTTGTTCCTCTCCTCTGTGCCGACGACGCTAAATTCATATCAGTTAACAAGTCCAGTCTTATCTGTCAAATGGATCTTACTAGAGTGATGAAATGGAGTGAACAACACAAACTTCCCTTAAACGTTGAAAAATGCTCTCATATCTCAATGTCTAATTCCATGCATCACTTCCGTTTCTCCGGAACCTTGATAGAAAATGAACACATACAGAAAGATTTAGGAGTTTATGTAACAAAGGATCTCAAGTGGGACATCCACATAAAAAAGTCCGCGAGCAAAGCGCTCGGAGTTCTGTTCATGTTAAAAAGAAGCTCACCACGCCTAACTCCGTCAGTTAAATTAAACTTGTACAAATCTATGGTATTGCCCGTTTTGTTATACGGAAGTGTTTGTTGGTTTGCTAATGTAACAAACACAAAAGTACTCGAAAGTGTTCAGAAAAAGAGTTTGAAATGGATCAACAACACGAGCAATAACAATTATAAAGAACTACTTTGTTTTAGTCGTATCTTACCGCTTTCTTTATATCTACAATTACAGGATTTACTTTTTCTTTCAAAATGTCTTACGGGTCACTTCAACTTTAACATTGACCAATTTGTCTGCATTAGGAACACCACACGCTCATTACGTAGTGACAACGATCTGAAATTCGACCATTCCAAACCACGTCTTGAAATTTGCCAGCAAAGCTTCTTCTATAGAACTTGTGCTCTTGTGAATAGACTTCCACAGAGTTTACAATTTGGAAATGCAGCGGGTTTGAAAAGTCGACTGCTCAATTTTCTGTGGCATTATTTTGAAACGAGTTACAATGAACTAGTCAGCGATACGTGGAAAATTTAACAGCAACCATGGACAAAGAAAGGGGACACGGTCCCCGCGCCCGACGACATCGAAGGGCCAAATCCCTACTACTACTACTACTAACCCTAAACGTTCAAGTCAGACAGAAAGCTTATCATGCAATTAAAAGAGCACCAGCTTACTCCTAAAAGGGTGGTCGGTCAACGCAAGCAGCAACGGGTGCAGCAAGTCAACGCCTATATACGTACAAGTTCTGACAGAAGCCAAACATTAAAGAGCATTATACAAAATAAAGACAAGAAAAATTATGAGGAATGAATATAGTTGTACAAGTGATGATTTTAAATCTAGATTTGGATAAAATTCATAAGGTGATTTAAGACGCAAACTGCCCCTCTCGTATGACTCCAATAGAAGTTTCGATAACCGGACGCCAGCGCAATGATCGCGCGCCATGAAGGCAGAGCATGGAGCTACGCAAAAGCACGAAGCTAATTTTTGGCCTATTGCATGAATCTTGAAACTTTTTTTCTCGGTTACTGCTGCTGCAAACATTTGTATGGCATTGAGGCTTGGTCCAGTTCCAATACAGGGTATCTATCAATGGACAGTTCGCCTTCTCGACTACAATTATTTAGCACTTCAATTTTTATCGTCTCATGATATTTATTTGAGTCCGGTAGATTTTTTGGACTGCTCTTAGCAAACCGATTCACAAAAAAGTGCTCTTAGCAAACCGATTCACAAAAAAGGTTTCACGTCAAAAAAACGTTTGTCAAAAAAGTCTTACAAAGCGTGAACCAAGCTTCGACATCTAATCGATCGATGTCATCATTTGTAGCACTCCAATTTGCGACGTTTTCCTCCTGCAAAGTCTGACTACGGGGCTCCTTTTTGACATCTATGAATTTCTGTCTAAGGAGATAACTTACATGTTGGCCAAGTTGTAAGAGTTAAATAGTTTTCTGACCTTCAAGGACTTGTTGCAGCACTCATTTCAGCCTGTCACAGTCTCTAGAACACGAGGGCTTTTAATTAGGTCAAAATCTACAACCGAAAATAGACTGTTTTCTCCACGTGTTTCGTTTTTGCGATGAATTGACAATTGCGACGCCTTTCTCATTGAATAATCCAAAATCTGATGAAAGAGAAGCCCAGAAGCTTCCGAAACGCGATTGGCGACGTCACTCCCGGGAGAATTATTGTCCCAGCATTGAACACCCAGCTACAGCTTGGCATTCGAGCTCGTGGCATTCCGGAAAGCACTGCGACGACCGCTGATAAACGAATGTTGGAGAACTTTGCCGCCGTTGATAAGCTACTCAAATTCATGGACATAGAAGACAGGAAGCTGCCTTATTTTTCCAGAATCGGGAAGTACGACCCAAAACGTGAGACTCCCAGACAGTTCTTTTCCAAACGGACAGCAACTCGACAAAGGAATTGATTTCAAATCCACACGCAAGCTTGCTAAGTATGAAAATTATGAGAAACTGAAATACCTGAGCGCTGAGCTCTCAATGTTGAGGATTCCAAAAGAGAAAATGAGTTTCTGAAGAGACGCAAAGAACTGGTTGATAAGTGGATGGATCGAAAGGATGCTATGATAAGTGGATGCTATGATCCTCAAAAGGAAGAAATTAGAAACACAAGTCCAGGAATCAATGCAAGACTACCTTAAAATTTTTGAGAAGACTGTCTTCCGAGGGCAAATTGTTCAGTGATATCCAAAAACATTGAAAAAAATCCGCAAGACCACTGCAATACCACCTGTTGTAAAATATGGAGCTAAATAATCATCCTTTGGAGATAAACAGTGCAACAAGTTCAATGATGACTTAATTAGCGTGTTCAACACTCAAATTCTCCAATAGGATGAAATCACCTTTCCGCGCCGAATTCTTAATCAATCGAAAGTGACTACAGAATTTGTTTCAAATCAATTCAGATCCCTGGGAGAGAACAAAGCAATGGGTCCAGATGAAATTGGGAATGTGATACCGAAAAACTGTAGTCAGACCCTTTGCCAATCACTTGTCATTTTGTTCCAAACATGTCTGAAAAAAGGCTTATATCCAACTATATGAAAAACTTGCCATGTCACCCCTATTTTCAAAGAGGGAAAAAAAGCAGATGTAAAATTTTACCGTCCTATAAGCCTACTATGCTGTTGCTCCAAGGTCTTTGAGAAGATCATCTTTAACGCGCTCTACGAGACTGTGCAAGATTGTCCTCATGCAAACCATCATGGATTTAGAAAAAAACGCTCAGCCACCTTTTAGCTTTCCTGGACAGACTTATGAACTAAGCGACACCGACTCGCAGGAACAACTCTGTGTATTGTATGTTGACTTTGCCAACTATTGACACTGTTCCACATGAAATTCGAGTTGCAAAATTGGCTCACTTTGGAATTGGTTGAAAGCTGCTGAAGCTTAGTGTCCTATTTGACTGACAGACCACGGTTTGTTAAAATAAAAAATCACAAATCGACTTTGCAAAGAGTAACTAGTGTGCCTCAAGGCTCGATACTAGGGCCGCTCCTTTTCTTAATGTTCGTTAATGACTTGCTTGACACAATGGCCCAAGCGGACAGTTTCGGCAATGCCGATAATAACAAAGCCATCTTCAGTGCTCAAATTGGATTTGGCCGTGCAGTGGATGCATTAGCTACATGGCTAAAGGAAGATAAGATGTCTTAACATCAGGAAGACAAATATGAACCTGAAAGGCAAAATGACAGCTAGCCTATATAACCAATGTCTTCCCATTACACGGTCTCAGAAAGACTTGGGACTGATAGTGAATGATTCTCTAAACTGGACAGAGATTTGCAGCAAAAGATGCTCAAACGGATTGTGACCTTTTTCAAATCAAAAGAAACTTGAGTGAGAAAACTCACTGGAGGACGAAACTAAACGCGTTCACTGGGTACGTAGTACCTACACGTACATATGCCTCTCAGGCTTGGATGCCAAGCAAAATGAACATGAAGCAATTGGAAAATGTTCAAAAGAAAGCCACAAAATGGATGCTTTCTCCGAACGAAGACTCCGTTCACCCAACTTACTTCCTCTTTCACAATACATGGAGTTACACGACTTACTGATGTTCATTGACATCATCAACAATAAGTTCGACTATCAACTACTTTTTCACGGCAATGATCAATCCTTCACGAGACAAGGAGTGAGAGGTGAATTCCCACTTGCAAAAAACCGTCTCAAAGACAATTAATGAGTACTTCCGAACGACTCAGACAGTGTACAACCATGGTTTGAGGAAGCTGAGAGGAGCAATGGACAGTTAATGGATTCCCATTGAATAATACGAATCTGTGAACATGGAACCGCAAGCGGAACAACGCCCCAGTCATGCATGACAATTCACTCTGAGTGTCCTAACATACAATGTCAGAAGTTTACTTGACGTAAACAGACGAACTCTTCGCAAATGAAATTCGGCAAAGAAATTTCGACATTTTGTGCATATCTGAATCATGGCTAACAGCGGACGCTCCAAACAGTGCACTGTTCATTCAAGGATATGATGTTCACAGCAATGACAGACCGTTCTCTTAAACGCAAAACACGTCACGGTGGTGTTTTGTTGCTATAAAGCAAGGAATAAAATAAACTGCTACCTGTGACGTGTAGGAGTGATGATGTCCTGCTTGTTCAAATCAATTCCTCAAACTCCTCCTTTTCGTTATGCTGTCTATGCAATAAACCAGCCCCTAGCGCATACCAGCGGACCTCGCTTGAACTTCTCAATCTGCTGATTTAAACTTCCAACAAACATCATGGTCAACAATGTCCTCGAACAATCAGTATGAGGATGAGCTTTTAGAAAGACTTCACGACCTGTGTCTAACGCAACAGGCTCTTACTCAACTAGACATTGTTGTCTGCTCCTCAGACGATTGTATTATCGAATGTGGAGCTGATGAACTTCTACAATCAAGAAAAACATCCACAATTTTGTGATCACTACCGGCTCAAAACCGTACTCTTGCATAAAACAAGATCCCGTGTTAGTTGGATAAAAAGAAATGCTGCGCTTTTAGGAAAACAGACTGGGACAAGTTCAATGAAGAAATCCAACTAAATCCCTTTCGTCCTTACTGCTACAGTAATATGGACCACCTCGATCATTTCTGGTACCAGTGGCCGTGGGAAAAAATTGATACTATGTGCCACTTGTGACACAACATGGCGGTGCATTCCAAAACTGGATCTCTAATTCGACCTCCAACCTGTTGAAACGGCTAAAGACTAGTATCGAAAAATCCAAGCACACTTGCTCTGATCCTCAAAAGGAAGACACTTGAAACACAAGTCCAGGAATCAATGCAAGACGACCTTAAAAATTTCGAGAAGACTGTCTTCAAGGGCAGAGTGTTGTCATATCCAAAAATATTTGAAAAGAATCCACAAGACCCCTGCAATACCATCGGTTGTAAAATATGGAGCTAAATAATCATCCTCTGGAGATAAACAGTGCAACATGTTCAATGATGACTTAATTAGCGTGTTCAACACTCAAATTCTCCAATAGGATGAAATCACCTTTCCGCGCCGAATTCTTAATCAATCGAAAGTGACTCCAGAATTTGTTTCAAATCAATTGAGATCCCTGGGAGAGAACAAAGCAATGGGTCCAGATGAAATTGGGAATGTGATACCGAAAAACTGTAGTCACACCCTTTGCCAATCACTTGTCATTTTGTTCCAAACATGTCTGAAAAAAGGCTTATATCCAACTATATGGAAAACTTGCCATGTCACCCCTATTTTCAAAGAGGGAAATAAAGCAGATGTAAAATGTTACCGTCCTATAAGCCTACTATGCTGTTGCTCCAAGGTCTTTGAGAAGATCATCTTTAACGCGCTCTACGAGACTGTGCAAGATTGTCCTCATGCAAACCATCGTGGATTTAGAAAGAAACGCTTAGCCACCTTTTAACTTTCCTGGACAGACTTATGAACTAAGCGATACCGACTCGCAGGAACAACTCTGTGTATTGTATGTTGACTTTGCCAACAATTGACCCTGTTCCACATGAAATTCGAGTTGCAAAATTGGCTCACTTTGGAATTGGTTGAAAGCTGCTGAAGCTTAGTGTCCTATTTGACTGACAGAACACAGTTTGTTAAAGTAAAAAATCACAAATCGAATTTGCAAAGAGTAACTAGTGTGCCTCAAGGCTCGTCACTAGGGCCGCTCCTTTTCTTAATGTTCTTTAATGACTTGCTTGACACAATGGCCCAAGCGGACAGTTTCGGTAATGCCGATGATTACAAAGCCATCTTCAGTGCTCAAATTGGATTTGGCCTTGCAGTGGATGCATTAGCTACATGGCTAATGGAAGATAAGATGTCTTATCAGGAAGACAAATATTATGAACCTGAAAGGCAAAATGACTGCTAACCTATATAACCAATGTCTTCCCATTACATGGTCTCAGAAAGACTTGGGACTGATAGTGAATGATTCTCTAAACTGGACAGAGAACTGCGGCAAAAGATGCTCAAATGGATTCAGTGACCTTTTTCAAATCAAAAACTTGAGTGAGAAAACTCACTGGAGGACGAAACTAAACGCGTTCTTATTACGTAGTACCTACACTTACATATGCCTCTCAGGCTTGGTTGCCAAGCAAAATGAACATGAAGCAATTGGAAAATGTTCAAAAGAAAGCCACAAAATGGATCCTTTCTCCGAACGAAGACTCCGTTCACTCAACTTACTTCCTCTTTCACAATACATGGAGTTACACGACTTACTGATGTCCATTGACATCATCAACAATAAGTTCGACTATCAACTACTTTTTCACGGCAATGATCAATCCTTCACGAGACAAGGAGTGAGAGGTGAATTCCCACTTGCAAAAAACCGTCTCACAAAGACAATTAATGAGTACTTCCGAAGGACTCAGACAGTGTACAACCATGTTTTGAGGAAGCTGAGAGGAGCAATGGACAGGTAATGGATGCCCATTGAAGAATATGAATCTGTGAACATGGAACCGCAAGCGGAACAACGCCCCAGTCATGCATGACAATTCACTCTGAGTGTCCTAACATACAATGTCAGAAGTTTACTTGACGTAAACAGACGAACTCTTCGCAAATGAAATTCGGCAAAGAAACTTCGACATTTTGTGCATATCTGAATCATGGCTAACAGCGGACGCTCCAAACAGTGCACTGTTCATTCAAGGATATGATGTTCACCGCAATGACAGACCCTTCTCTTAAACGCAAAACACGTCACGGTGGTGTTTTGTTGCTATAAAGCAAGGATTAAAATAAACTGCTACCTGTGACGTGTAGGAGTGATGATGTCCTGCTTGTTCAAATCAATTCCTCAAACTCCTCCTTTTCGTTATGCTGTCTATGCAATAAACCAGCCCCTAGCGCATACCAGCGGACCTCGCTTGAACTTCTCAATCTGCTGATTTAAACTTCCAACAAACATCATGGTCAACAATGTCCTCGAACAATCAGTATGAGGATGAGCTTTTAGAAAGACTTCACGACCTGTGTCTAACGCAACAGGCTCCTACTCAACTAGACATTGTTGTCTGCTCCTCAAACGATTGTATTATCGAATATGGAACTGATGAACTTCTACAATCAAGAAAAACATCCACAATTTTGTAATCACTACCGGCTCAAAACCGTACTCTTGCATGAAACAAGACCCCCGTGTTAGTGGGATAAGAAATGCTGCTCTTTTAGGAAAACAGACTGGGACAAGTTCAATGAAGAAATCCAACTAAATCCCTTTCGTCCTTACTGCTACAGTAATATGGACCACCTCGTTCATTTCTGGTACCAGTGGCCGTGGAAAAAAATTGATACTCTGTACCACTTGTGACATAACATGGCGGTGCATTCCAAAACTGGATCTCTAGTTCGACCTCCAACCTGTTGAAACGGCTAAAGACTAGTATCGAAAAATCCAAGCACACTTGCTCTGATCCTCAAAAGGAAGACACTTGAAACACAAGTCCAGGAAGCAATGCAAGACGACCTTAAAAATTTCGAGAAGACTGTCTTCGAGGGCAGAGTGTTGTCATATCCAAAAATATTTGAAAAGAATCCGCAAGACCCCTGCAATACCATCGGTTGTAAAATATGGAGCTAAATAATCATCCTGTGGAGATAAACAATGCAACATGTTCAATGATGACTTCATTAGCGCGTTCAACACAAATTCTCCAATAGGATGAAATCACCTTTCCGCGCCGAATTCTAAATCAACCGAAAGTGACTCCAGTATTTGTTTCAAATCAATTGAGATCCCCGGGAGAGAACAAAGCAATGGGTCCAGATGAAATTGGAAATGTGATACCGAAAAACTGTAGTCACACCCTTTGCCAATCACTTGTCATTTTGTTCCAAACATGTCTGAAAAAAGGCTTATATCCAAATATATGGAAAACTTGCCATGGCACCCCTATTTTCAAAGAGGGAAATAAAGCAGATGTAAAATGTTACCGTTCTATAAGCCTACTATGCTGTTACTCCAAGGTCTTTGAGAAGATCATCTTTAACGCGCTCTACGAGACTGTGCAAGATTGTCCTCATGCAAACCATCACGGATTTAGAAAGAAACCCTCGGCCACCTTTTAACTTTCCTGGACAGACTGTATGAACTAAACGACACCGACTCGCAGGTTCTACCCTGTGTACTGTTTATTGACTTTGCCAGGGCATCTGACACTGTTCCACATGAAATTCTGATTGCAAATTTAGCTCACTTTGGAATTGGTGAAAAGCTGCTGAAGCTTATTGTGTCCTATTTACCGACAGAACACAGTTTGTTAAAATAAACGATCACAAATCGACTTTGCAAAAAGTAACTAGTGTGCCTCAAGGCTCGATACTAGGGCCGCACCTTTTCTTAATGTTCATCAATGACTTGCCTGAGACAATGCCTCAAGCGGACAGTTTCGGTTATGCAGATGATTACAAAGCTATGTTCAGTGCTCAAAGTGGACTTGACCGTGCAGTGGATGCATTAGCTACATGTCTAATGGAAGATAAAATGTTTTAACATCAGGAAGACAAGTATTGTGTACCTAAACGGCAAGATAACAGCTAGCCTAAATAACCAATGTCTTCGCATTTCACGGTCTCAGAAAGACTTGGGACTGATAGTGAATGACTCTCTAAACAGGAGAGAACTGCAGCAAAAGATGCTCAAACGGATTCAGTGACGTTTTTCAAATCAAAAGAAACTTGAGCGAGAAAACTCACTGGACGACGAAACGAAACGCGTTCACTGGTTACGTGGTACCTGCTTACATATGCCTCTCAGGCTTGGATGCCAAGCAAAATGAACATGAAGCAATAGGAAAATGTTCAAAAGAAAGCCACAAAATGGATCCTTTCTCCGAACGAAGACTCCGTTCACTCAATTTACTTCCTCTTTCACAATACATGGAATTACACGACTTACTGATGTTCATTGACATCATCAACAATAAGTTCGACTATCAACTACTTTTTCACGGCAATGATCAATCCTTCACGAGACAAGGAGTGAGAGGTGAATTCTCACTTGCAAAAAACCGTCTCACAAAGACAATTAATGAGTACTTCCGAAGGACTCAGACAGTGTACAACCATGTTTTGAGGAAGCTGAGAGGAGCAATGGACAGGTAATGGATGCCCATTGAAGAATATGAATCTGTGAACATGGAACCGCAAGCGGAACAACGCCCCAGTCATGCATGACACTTCACTCTGAGTGTCCTAACATACAATGTCAGAAGTTTACTTGACGTAAACAGACAAACTCTTCGCAAATGAAATTCGGAAAAGAAACTTCGACATTTTGTGCATATCTGAATCATGGCTAACAGCGGACGCTCCAAACAGTGCACTGTTCATTCAAGGATATGATGTTCACCGCAATGACAGACCCTTCGCTTAAACGCAAAACACGTCACGGTGGTGTTTTGTTGCTATAAAGCAAGGATTAAAATAAACTGCTACCTGTGACGTGTAGGAGTGATGATGTCCTGCTTGTTCAAATCAATTCCTCAAACTCCTCCTTTTCGTTATGCTGTCTATGCAATAAACCTGCCTCTAGCGCATACCAGCGGACCTCGCTTGAACTTCTCAATCTGCTGATTTAAACTTCCAACAAACATCATGGTCAACAATGTCCTCGAACAATCAGTATGAGGAAGAGCTTTTAGAAAGACTTCACGACCTGTGTCTAACGCAACAGGCTCCTACTCAACTAGACATTATTCTGTGCTCCTCAAACGATTGTATTATCGAATGTGGAACTGATGAACTTCTACAATCAAGAAAAACATCCACAATTTTGTGATCACTACCGGCTCAAATCCGTACTCTTGCATGAAACAAGACCCCCGTGTTAGTGGGATAAGAAATGCTGCTCTTTTAGGAAAACAGACTGGGACAAGTTCAATGAAGAAATCCAACTAAATCCCTTTCGTCCTTACTGCTACAGTAATATGGACCACCTCGTTCATTTCTGGTACCAGTGGCCGTGGAAAAAAATTGATACTCTGTACCACTTGTGACATAACATGGCGGTGCATTCCAAAACTGGATCTCTAGTTCGACCTCCAACCTGTTGAAACGGCTAAAGACTAGTATCGAAAAATCCAAGCACACTTGCTCTGATCCTCAAAAGGAAGACACTTGAAACACAAGTCCAGGAAGCAATGCAAGACGACCTTAAAAATTTCGAGAAGACTGTCTTCGAGGGCAGAGTGTTGTCATATCCAAAAATATTTGAAAAGAATCCACAAGACCCCTGCAATACCATCGGTTGTAAAAAATGGAGCTAAATAATCATCCTGTGGAGATAAACAATGCAACATGTTCAATGATGACTTCATTAGCGCGTTCAACACTCAAATTCTCCAATAGGATGAAATCACCTTTCCGCGCCGAATTCTAAATCAACCGAAAGTGACTCCAGTATTTGTTTCAAATCAATTGAGATCCCCGGGAGAGAACAAAGCAATGGGTCCAGATGAAATTGGGAATGTGATACCGAAAAACTGAGGTCACACCCTTTGCCAATCACTTGTCATTTTGTTCCAAACGTGTCTGAAAAAAGGCTTATATCCAAATATATGGAAAACTTGCCATGGCACCCCTATTTTCAAAGAGGGAAATAAAGCAGATGTAAAATGTTACCGTTCTATAAGCCTACTATGCTGTTACTCCAAGGTCTTTGAGAAGATCATCTTTAACGCGCTCTACGAGACTGTGCAAGATTGTCCTCATGCAAACCATCACGGATTTAGAAAGAAACGCTCGGCCACCTTTTAACTTTCCTGGACAGACTGTATGAACTAAACGACACCGACTCGCAGGTTCTACCCTGTGTACTGTTTATTGACTTTGCCAGGGCATCTGACACTGTTCCACATGAAATTCTGATTGCAAATTTAGCTCACTTTGGAATTGGTGAAAAGCTGCTGAAGCTTATTGTGTCCTATTTACCGACAGAACACAGTTTGTTAAAATAAACGATCACAAATCGACTTTGCAAAAAGTAACCAGTGTGCCTCAAGACTCGATACTAGGGCCGCACCTTTTCTTAATGTTCATCAATGACTTGCCTGAGACAATGCCTCAAGCGGACAGTTTCGGTTATGCAGATGATTACAAAGCCATGTTCAGTGCTCAAAGTGGACTTGACCGTGCAGTGGTTGCATTAGCTACATGGCTAAAGGAAGATAAAATGTTTTAACATCAGGAAGACAAGTATTGTGTACCTAAACGGCAAGATAACAGCTAGCCTAAATAACCAATGTCTTCGCATTTCACGGTCTCAGAAAGGCTTGGGACTGATAGTGAAGGACTCTCTAAACAGGAGAGAACTGCAGCAAAAGATGCTCAAACGGATTTTTTGACATCATCAACAATAGGTTCGACTATCAACTACTTTTTCACGGCAATGATCAATCCTTCACGAGACAAGGAGTGAGAGGTGAATTCCCACTTGCAAAAAACCGTCTCACAAAGACAATTAATGAGTACTTCCGAAGGACTCAGACAGTGTACAACCATGTTTTGAGGAAGCTGAGAGGAGCAATGGACAGGTAATGGATTCCCATTGAAGAACTTGAATCTGTGAACATGGAACCGCAAGCGGAACAACGCCCCAGTCATGCATGACAATTCACCCTGAGTATCCTAACATACAATGTCAGAAGTTTACTTGACGTAAACAGACGAACTCTTCGCAAATTCGGCAAAGAAACTTCGACATTTTGTGCACATCTGAATCTTGGCTAACAGCGGACGCTCCAAACAGTGCACTGTTCATTCAAGGATATGGTGTTCACCGCAATGACAGACCCTTCTCTTAAACGCAAAACACGTCACGATGGTGTTTTGTTGCTATAAAGCAAGGAATAAAATAAACTGCTACCTGTGACGTGTAGGAGTGATGATGTCCTGTTTGTTCAAATCAATTCCTCAAACTCCTCTTTTTCGTTATGCTGTCTATACAATGCACAAGCCCCTAGCGCATACCAGCGGACCTCGCTTGAACTTCTCAATCTGCTGATTTAAACTTCCAACAAACATCTTGGTCAACAATGTCCTCGAACAATCAGTATGAGGAAGAGATTTGTGTCTAACGCAACAGGCTCTTACTCAACTAGACATTGTTCTCTGCTCCTCAAACGATTGTATTATCGAATGTGGAACTGATCAACTACAATCAAGAAAAACATCCACAATTTGGTGATCACTACCCGCTAAAAAACCGTACTCTTGCATGAAACAAGACCCCCGTGTTAGTTGGATAAAAAGAAATGCTGCGCTTTTAGGAAAACAGACTGGGACAAGTTCAATGAAGAAATCCAACTAAATCCCTTTCGTCCTTACTGCTACAGTAATATGGACCACCTCGTTCATTTCTGGTACCAGTGGCCGCGGGAAAAATTGATACTATGTACCACTTGTGACACAAAATGGCGGTGCATTCCAAAACTGGATCTCTAGTTCGACCTCCAACCTGTTGAAACGGCTAAAGACTAGTATCGAAAAATCCAAGCACACTTGCTCTGATCCTCAAAAGGAAGACACTTGAAACACAAGTGCAGGAAGCAATGCAAGACGACCTTAAAAATTTCGAGAAGACTGTCTTCGAGGGCAGAGTGTTGTCATATCCAAAAATATTTGAAAAGAATCCACAAGACCCCTGCAATATCATCGGTTGTAAAATATGGAGCTAAATAATCATCCTGTGGAGATAAACAATGCAACATGTTCAATGATGACTTCATTAGCGTGTTCAACACTCAAATTCTCCAATAGGATGAAATCACCTTTCCGCGCCGAATTCTAAATCAACCGAAAGTGACTCCAGTATTTGTTTCAAATCAATTGAGATCCCTGGGAGAGAACAAAGCAATGGGTCCAGATGAAATTGGGAATGTGATACCGAAAAACTGTAGTCACACCCTTTGCCAATCACTTGTCATTTTGTTCCAAACGTCTGAAAAAAAGGCTTATATCCAACTATATGGAAACCTTGCCATGGCACCCTATTTTCAAAGAGGGAAATAAAGCAGATGTAAAATGTTACCGTCCTATAAGCCTACTATGCTTTTGCTCCAAGGTCTTTGAGAAGATCATTTTTAACGCGCTCTACGAGACTGTGCAAGATTGTCCTCATGCAAACCATCATGGATTTAGAAAGAAACGCTCAGCCAGCTTTAACTTTCCTGGACAGACTTATGAACTAAGCGACACCAACTCGCAGGAACAACTCTGTGTATTGTATGTTGACTTTGCCAACAATTGACACTGTTCCACATGACATTCGAGTTGCAAAAATGGGTCACTTTAGAATTGGTTGAAAGCTGCTGAAGCTTAGTGTCCTATTTGACTGACAGAACACAGTTTGTTAAAATAAAAAAAATCACAAATCGACTTTGCAAAGAGAAACTAGTGTGCCTCAAGGCTCGATACTAGGGCCGCTCCTTTTCTTAATGTTCTGTAATGACTTGCTTGACACAATGGCCCAAGCGGACAGTTTCGGTAATGCCGATGATTACAAAGCCATCTTCAGTGCTCAAATTCGATTTGGCCGTGCAGTGGATGCATTAGCTACATGGCTAAAGGAAGATAAGATGTCCTAACATCAGGAACACAAGTATTGTGAACCTGAACGGCAAGATGACAGCTAGCCTAAACAACCAATGTCTTTCACATTTCACGGTCTCAGAAAGACTTGGGACTGATAGTGAATGACTCTCTAAACTGGAGAGAGCTGCAGCAAAAGATGCTCAAACGGATTCATTGACATCATCAACAATAATTCGACTATCAGCTTCTTTTTCAAGGCAATGATCAATCCTTCACGAGACAAGGAGTGAGAGGTGAATTCCCACTTGCAAAAAACCGTCTCAAAGACAATTAATGAGTACTTCCGAAGGACTCAGACAGTGTACAACCATGGTTTGAGGAAGCTGAGAGGAGCAATGGACAGGCAATGGATTCCCATTGAAGAATACGAATCTGTGAACATGGAACCGCAAGCGGAACAACGCCCCAGTCATGCATGACAATTCACTCTGAGTGTCCTAACATACAATGTCAGAAGTTTACTTGACGTAAACAGACGAACTCTTCGCAAATGAAATTCGGCAAAGAAATTTCGACATTTTGTGCATATCTGAATCATGGCTAACAGCGGACGCTCCAAACAGTGCACTGTTCATTCAAGGATATGATGTTCACCGCAATGACAGACCCTTCTCTCAAACGCAAAACACGTCACGGTGGTGTTTTGTTGCTATAAAGCAAGGAATAAAATAAACTGCTACCTGTGACGTGTAGGATGGTCTGCTTGTTCAAATCAATTCCTCAAACTCCTCTTTTTCGTTATGCTTTCTATAAAATGCACCAGCCCCTAGCGCATACCAGCGGACCTCGCTTGAACTTCTCAATCTTCTGATTTAAACTTCCAACAAACATCATGATCAACAATGTCCTCGAACAATCAGTATGAGGAAGAGATTTTAGAAAGACTTCACGACCTGTGTGTAACGCAACAGGCTCCTACTCAACTAGACATTGTTCTGTGCTCCTCAAACGATTGTATTATCGAATGTGGAACTGATCAACTTCTACAATCAAGAAAAACATCCACAATTTGGTGATCACTACCCGCTCAAAACCGTTTTCTTGCATGAAACAAGACCCCCGTGTTAGTTGGATAAAAAGAAATGCTGCGCTTTTAGGAAAACGGACTGGGACAAGTTCAGTGAAGAACTTCAACTAAATCCCTTTCGTCCTTACTGCTAGTAATATGGACCACCTCGTTCATTTCTGGAACCAGTGGCCGAGGGAAAAAAATTGATACTAAGTACCACTTGTGACACAACATGGCGGTGCATTCCAACACTGGATCTCTAGTTCGACCTCCAACCTGTTGAAACGGCTAAAGACTGTAGTATCGAAAAATCCAATCACACTTGCTCTGATCCTCAAAAGGAAGAAACTTGAAACACAAGTCCAGGAAGCAATGCAAGACGGCCTTAAAAATTTCAAGACTGTCTTCGAGGGCAGAGCGTTGTCATATCCAAAAATATTTGAATAGAATCCGCAAGACCCCTGCAATACCATCGGTTGTAAAATATGGAGCTAAATAATCATCCTGTGGAGATAAACAATGCAACATGTTCAATGATGACTTCATTAGCGTGTTCAACACTCAAATTCTCCAATAGGATGAAATCACCTTTCCGCGCCGAATTCTAAATCAACCGAAAGTGACTCCAGTATTTGTTTCAAATCAATTGAGATCCCTGGGAGAGAACAAAGCAATGGGTCCAGATGAAATTGGGATTGTGATACCGAAAAACTGTAGTCACACCCTTTGCCAATCACTTGTCATTTTGTTCCAAACGTGTCTGAAAAAAGGCTTATATCCAACTATATGGAAAACTTGCCGTGTCACCCCTATTTTCAAAGAGGGAAATAAAGCAGATGTAAAATGTTACCGTCCTATAAGCAAGCCTACTATGCTGTTGCTCCAAGGTCTTTGAGAAGATCATTTTTAACGCGCTCTACGAGACTGTGCAAGATTGTCCTCATGCAAACCATCATGGATTTAGAAAGAAACGCTCAGCCACCTTTAACTTTCCTGGACAGACTGTATGAACTAAACGACACCGACTCGCAGGGTCTACCCTGTGTACTGTTTATTGACTTTGCCAGGGCATCTGACACTGTTCCACATGAAATTCTGATTGCAAATTTAGCTCACTTTGGAATTGGTGAAAAGCTGCTGAAGCTTATTGTGTCCGATTTGACCGACAGAACACAGTTTGTTAAAATAAACGATCACAAATCGACTTTGCAAAAAGTAACTAGTGTGCCTCAAGGCTCGATACTAGGGCCGCACCTTTTCTTAATGTTCATCAATGACTTGCCTGAGACAATGCCTCAAGCGGACAGTTTGGGTTATGCAGATGATTACAAAGCCATGTTCAGTGCTCAAAGTGGACTTGACCGTGCAGTGGATGCATTAGCTACATGTCTAATGGAAGATAAAATGTTTTAACATCAGGAAGACAAGTATTGTGTACCTAAACGGCAAGATAACAGCTAGCCTAAATAACCAATGTCTTCGCATTTCACGGTCTCAGAAAGACTTGGGACTGATAGTGAATGACTCTCTAAACAGGAGAGAACTGCAGCAAAAGATGCTCAAACGGATTCAGTGACGTTTTTCAAATCAAAAGAAACTTGATTGAGAAAACTCACTGGACGACGAAACGAAACGCGTTCACTGGTGACGTGGTACCTGCTTACATATGCCTCTCAGGCTTGGATGCCAAGCAAAATGAACATGAAGCAATTGGAAAATGTTAAAAAGAAAGCCACAAAATGGATCCTTTCTTCGAACGAAGACTCCGTTCACTCAACTTACTTCCTCTTTCACAATACATGGAGTTACACGACTTACTGATGTTCATTGACATCATCAACAATAAGTTCGACTATCAACTACTGGTTCACGGCAATGATCAATCTGACAACGAGTGAGAGGTGAATTCCCACTTGCAAAAAACCTTCTCACAAAGACAACAATGAGTACTTCCGAAGAACTGAGACAGTGTACAACCATGTTTTGAGGAAGCTGAGAGGAGCCAATGCGATAAAAGCTGTACTGACTGATATCTACTGGAACTACTTCGAACAAGCCTGCTCCCCGACGAACAAATGCACATGGAGATTCCAATGCCGAAGCGGGAATTGCAACATTGTTACAAAATTAATTGTCAAACTGAAACTGGACTGACTAATGGGTCGAAACCCTTTAAACTGTGCTCAAAATTTTATACTACTACTACTACAGTTGCGCTTTCAAGGTTACCAGCGAAATTACCATCACTGGCGCATAACACATGGGTTAAATTCTGATGTTCGTGTAGATGTATGAGTTGAGACATAGCCACCGCATACACTACCAGTGGTATCGAATGACCTTGTTTTTATAAAATTGTCTGAGTTTATCTACTGCATAAAGTGGTGGATAGTTATTTCAGTTGCACTTCTGAATGCAAAATTAGTGTTTCCGTTTTTTGTAAAGTTTTTTTCATAAATAGAATGCCGGAAGAAATAACGTCATAATGAGAAATTCAGTCGACCTGAGAAAACTAAACCAAAAATCAGCATCGAAGTCCACAAGCTGTGCCAATAAAAAATCGAATTACTTGATTGAGGCCACAATTTTCATCCCTTTGTTTTTCATTTTGGATGAGTACTTTCGTCTCATAACGTTTCAAAAAAGCTACATATTGTAATTTTGGCCTTTTCATAGGCAGCAGTGACTGCATTGTAACTTTTTTTTATTTTACGTTTGGGTTGCCCACTATCAAAAATAATTTTATTAAACGTGGACAACAGTTAGACTCAGACTTATCGTAATTAATTAGCAATTAGGCTTTCCTTCATTTTGGCCTAATTGGCACGATGACTATTCTGGAAATAAAATGCTGTAACCAAAGGCAACAGTGAGTATGTTGACAGAAGTGACGATGAGCGTGGTCAACAGCTAGAAACATGTGTCACTGTTGTCCACGCTTTCTCAAAAACAGGCATCGTAAATGAACGCGACGGATATTTTCAATCTTGAAACAAATTTGACTAAATTCGCTTGCTATCACAAATGTCTTACAACCCTAGTCTTTAAAGTTGGTCGTACTCGAGCAAACGTAGCTTTTGCAACGTAATGTCAACTTTCTGAGGATTGCACAATTGGCGCAAATGCAAAATAGGTACGCCATCATCGCCAACCGTGGAATAACTCACTACCGGCGATCTCATCTTATAAATCTTACTGCTCAAAAATCTACGCTGAGTTCACTAAAAGAATACAAAGTTTACTGAATAAAATCAACTTTCTATTACAGTCCAAGTTCCAATGACGCCCATTTGGTACTTCTGGAGGATCTCGAAATATTGCATATCTGGAATGTGCCTGTTGTTCAATTAGAAAATGGTCCACTACTGATTTTTTTTGGAAACGCACGGAAGGACGAACAGTTCTTTCTCAGTGAGAATATAATCGAGCAAAAAGTGATAGTCGAAGAGCTTGGGTCGACGATAACAGAAAGCCTCCGTTAGATCCAATTGTCACTTAGGTTGGAAATACCTTATGCCTCAGCTGGGTCAAAACAAGATTGTTTTGCAGTCGTGCGAGCATGAAAGCTTTGTATCACGGCTAACTGATGAAAATATCCTGTTTGAAGATGGCACCTTCTCTTGAAAATTGAAAGATTATTTCATCATGAGCTGACTTTAAAATTTCGATACGCGAACTGATCAATTGTCACCAACAAGTGGGGACAGATAGGCTTGATTCTCGACTCACCCAAAAAAGGGGAGCTGATCAAACTTGAAAAACCATGGAGCCATTGCAATGCATTGAGTCCCGATATATTATCTCCCTATGAGAAGGGATTCTTAGCTAAATACAACTGCTCATTGAATCAACCAATGTTTTTAATGAATCCCGTCCTCCCTCCCTCCCTCATCAAGTGACGATAGCTGCTACCAAAAAAGCTATCTATTTCCAAAGCCACCGATTTGCCAGTAGCGTCAGACTAATTCGCCCGAAGTCAATTGGTTGTTATTGTTTTTAAGAGCAAAAACTGCGGGAGGAGAATGAAGAGCTCACTCGTGAGATTGAGCGCCTGAAATCTTTTGGATCAAGTGATGTTGGGAAGGATGCTCGGAAGATGCGGGAGAAGCTGCTGGACCTGGAAGCGAAAAACGAGAGACTGTCTCAGGAGGTGCAAGATGAAGTCCATCAACATGATGCTACGAAGAGGAAACTCGACAGGGTTCGTAGAATGAATGAACATTTTATCCTGATCTAATTGGGCCTGTTGAAACTAACTGGTTAAACGGATGCGATGCAGTCAATATTGATAAGATGTTCTGTCCGTCCCTCTTTGTTAAAGATGGTTGGTCATTGTCGCAGGAAACAATTTTCTCGCTATTTCTTAGAGTTATATATTTTAGCGTGGAAGAAATATTGCACCTCAAAAGGTGCAATTTCTATTTCTTTGTGCTATTTCTAAATAAAATACCGGCTGATGAAATGAAATACAGAGCGGTTTATCAAAAATTGACTTATATATGTGGCGAAAAAATTATTCGGTTATTTAGGAATTTGTAATTAGCAATTATGTTTGTAACATCAAGAAGTAGATCTAATAAGCTTCTGTGAAGCATATACTAATGGTATCAAATGTCAAATGATGAATTGTTATTTTTAGGTGGAGAAGGACGCAGCAGAGACAGAGAAAGCGATGCGTGAGTTGAAGAAGGAGAATGACCAGGCCAGGGAAGACATGAGGGAGTTCCAGAACCAGATGGAGGCACAGAGAGACACCATGATATCTAAAAGGGGAGAGGATAGCGATGTGAGAGACGCCATCAGACAGAAAAACCAGGTTAAATCACACTTTTGCCGTCATACCAATTAAATTCCTTTCCTTATTAACAGCCGCACAGCGATAGCTGGGGCTATTATTGGCCTTCTCTTGGTTTTTTACAATTCAAAGAATTTGAATTGTATTGGGGCGCTGTCTGTTTTTTTAAGATCTGTTCACACATTTTCGTGATTTTTGAAGTCAAATTGTAGTAGTGATTTTGATCACGCCGAAACAGGAAGTGGAGCGAAAAAACGAGTGGTTTTGCGGCGTGAAATTTTTTTGCTCTAATTTTAAAGAAGAGTGAGAAAACTGTGTTCGAACAGAAATTCGCTTTCTCGCTAGTTGTTTTTTGACTTGTCCTGCTATGTTTTTTTATTTCGTCAAGATTTTTGTTACGACCATATGACGTCACAGCCACTTCAAATCTACTTTTTGTTCTTTCGTCCATGCAATTTCAACTCATCTTTCAATCTTTGTGCAGCGAGATTTTGTATTCGCGTGATTAAGTTTGTGGTCCCACGTGACTTACCTCACTTTAAAAAATGACGTCCTCGCTTTAAATTGATTTTTGTTCACTTTAATTCAAGATAAGGTCAGTGAATGTGTGTCACTCTAAATGAAGGTTATTTGAGAGCAGCTAATACAGGTAGCAATTACTTATACAGATTTCTAAATTAAAATATAACATCTCATCCTTTAATGAAAAGAGAAATTTTCTGGTCTATTTTCACTTTTTTCTAGACTGCAGATCTACGCAGCTATTGCGGCTATTTTCTGGCAATCTGCCAGCTATGTTAAATCTTTTCCATCATCATGGACATTGCGTTATCAACATAGAGTTAATTACGTACGGAATTATTATAAATTAACCTTGGTTTTATCAAAGCGTGGTTGAAACGCAAAACTAACAATTGATGGGAAAAAGGAGTTAATGCTTGAGTATTTCATTGAATCTTTCAGGTGTCAAATCACTTCAGCTCCTTTGTTGTTCGCGTACTACACCCAATGTGCTATTTATTGGTATTGACTTAATGCTCGCAATCGTATAACAAAAGCTATCCCTCCTATTGGGTGACAATATTTAACAATTTAAACCAAACATGCGCGGTCTCCCCGCTCATTGGGTGAGACAAAAAATTTTGCTTTTAATCACGCTAATTCGACGATGCAGCTACATTCGTAAAAATGAAAACATATGACAGTCCAATTATCATTGGTCGCTTATAATAGTGCGTTCCTAGCAATCAGCATTGTGGCTGGGGCACGTATGGCGCTTATTGATACCACCCGAGCGAGCCGATTGAAGGCTATCGATAGGCCTGGGGGCTATTCTTTTCCAGGCTTTCCTCAATGTTTCGAATAGTCGAATGACAGCTTCTAATGCCAATATGAAGCGCACGCCCAGCTCGTTGCGTTTCTGAGATTTCCCGTTTCTGCTGCCTTCAGCTAGGCTGAATATGGATGTTTGCAAACAAGAGAATTGGCTGGCGTACAAGCTACCATTATTGTATGTCCTTCTCTATCATGAAACGGCATGATCACCAAAAATGTCCAAAATCCTTGTTTTGATACATGAGCATATCATTTGAGTAATACAGCGGAACTCCAAACCGGAATTTCAGAGGAGCTCGGAATTCTTTGTGCTGAAGATGTAAACCAAGAGCAGGGTTTGAAGGGTCCCTCAACCATGCTCCCGGTTGAGGTAGGGACAGAGATAACCGTTGAGCTTTTTCTTTGGTGTTTGACCGCCTGTCAAGAATGTTGTTTAGAGCCGTAATCTCAGGACGTCCGAACTTTTCGCTGAGCCAACTGAGGGAGAGCCAGTGTGTTAAACACTTCCACTAATTCCGTGCAATTGCTTTCTTCTGTTGGGTTCACTCCAATGATTCGTTTAACTAAATTTGCTGAACGAGATAACGAGACGACATATGCAGCCTTGACCAGGTATGAAGACACAAGGATTCAAGCTCGTGTTCTCCAAAGTCGTTTGTTGTAGGTAATCCAAATTTTCTGCCCTCGGGGGTCGTTTGTGATACGTGAATTCTCTTGACTGGTCAGTGACTCCACATGTAAGAGCGTTCAGAAGGTTCTCAGGATACATTTTACAGACCAGCTGTTGTGATTTTGGGGAAAGATATTGAGCTAACACATAAGCTTCGTCGAACTGATAGGCATGTGCACTGTAATCATCTGTTGCGATCCGTTGCACTTCTTCTGATAGATGCAAGTTCTTTAACTCTTTCAGTGTTTCTTTATTCTCATGAGTCACCCCATCCGATGACTCAGATTCTGCCGAAGGCCAAATTGTCCTTGAAGGCACAGATTTATCGCGAGCTGCAAGCGTTTGCATGGGATCGTTGCTGGTTTTCCTCGCCTGTTTCATCGAGGCCGCTTCGAACCATAGCCCAGCATATTCACCATTTATCCGACGATCAAATCTACTCTAGATAAGCCGCTCTTGCTGTTGTTTCTTGCCTCCTCGGTTGCGAACACGCGGAACTCATTTGCTTATTGCTAACAGCTTGTTCCAATTTTCGGGGGAACTTGGTTGAGTGAAAAAACTCAAAGATAGGTGTTAGCAGTTCGGACCATCTCAGCCGAAACTTGACAGGAATGTAGCGGAAGGTAGGCCTTCGTTTTTTACAAATGATTTCAAGGTCAAGAAGAGCATTTGCGTCGCCATTGGTTTCTTTACTATTTGTGGAAGAGACTTTTTCGCCAATGTGGGCTGCAATATCTTGAGTTTTCTTATTTGTTGACAATAGACCACTGAACACGGAATAGGCCCAAATTGATCAATAGCAAACCTTTTCGTCAAATGCTGAGCCCAAGTCTAGATATCGTTTGTTGTTTGATTTCGAGAAGTGTTTGATACAGATTGTCTTTCCTATCAGGTTAGAGAAGAGTTCTATCTTGGCAACTAGAAAACGTAATTCAAAGTTGTCAGTGGTTAAATTCTGCATATGACCCGAAGAAACATTGGTCTATTTTGTGATAATTGGTTTTTAGTTTTTCTGGTTTTGTTCCCCCTACTTTGTTTTTTTCCTGAGATAGAATGCATGTTATCATTATGCGAAATCATAGAGGCGTCAATGTTTTTAACTGGAAGCGGCTTTTTTCTCTTGGTTTCTTGTCATGAAAGTATTTTATGAAAACTTTTGATTCGTTTAGCCTAATTTGCAAAGTCCAAAAAAATAAGAGCTGACCAATTGACTCAGAAACCTCAGGTAAAGGGTAGGAAAAAAATTGGCTAGGTCTCACTGGGTTCTGCTGATTGAACAAAAAAGAGCCGCGGCTCCTATATCCACTTCGATTGCTTTTCTTCACCCAGCAGTTCCACCTCCACCCAAATACCAAGACAAGGTAAATAAGGATCAAAATTTTGGAAGCAAAAACAGAATAATTATGTTTGTTAATGTTCTTGTTCTTCATGTTTAATCAAATTTTCTCTTGATGCTGGTTGATTTACTTCATCATTAGCTTAACCGCGTACGTGAATTTTGTGCTGATAGTGAAGTTATCTTGGTGCAGGAAATTATTACGGTGATTGTATTTTGTGAAACTTGTTTTAAATCATGGATAACTTAGCTGGTTCCTTTGCAGGTCATTTGACTATGACAATGCCTACTTCAAGCCAAAATTAATTGCGAATTTCCAATGGTACTCTTTCGCTTTCGAGGCCTGAATCACTTTTTCTTATTAGTTTCATTGCAAATGCAGAACTTTCAATGAGAGAGCCTTTTCGTTGTGGGAGACAAAAATATTTCCGATTGCAACATCCTCATTCGACTCGAAAATTTTTTGATATAATTTTTCGCATAGTTAAGATTTTTTTTAAATGGTAAAAGACTATGATTACTGAGATTCGATTACGAACAGTAAGCTGGAGCCTCATTTTGACTGTTTTCAATGAGGTTCGTCATTTAGGAAATGCTGGATCAATTGGATGAGATCCGGAATTTGTCAGTGGCCAACAAGAAACTACAAGATGAAGTGGATGAACTCTCTAGGAATCTAGAGCTCTCTATTCAAGTTAGTGATAGGAAACTTTGGGATCTATTCTAAGCCCCCCCCCCCACCACACTGTTTTTATGCCCCCAATTACCAATTGTGTGTTTTTATGTAGCATGTTACTTCGTAAGAGATAGAATAGGACGTGCGACTGGGGGCTTAAAAGATATGCCCACTACTAAGCTTTAGAGGGGGGGGGGGCATAATAGATCCCAATTTTTGCGATGAAATAGCCGACAGTCGAAATTTCGAAAAACGTAATCTTGTTTTGAAAAGCTGCGTGTTTACTTGCACAATTCAGCATCATTCCATGCGAATCATTATATTGAGGATAAAAAATTTTCCGAATCTTTCTATAATTTTTTCGACCTTCATGTAACTGCGGTGATCCAAAAGATTTAAGGTTCCAACTCATTTGTAAGGCTAATATTGCCGCTGTGAAAGCATGTACCTAGTGTTTAGAGAGAGACTTATTAGTAGATTGAAAGCAAATTTGTAGGAGATGGAGCAGATGACGACAGCACACAACAAGATAAAAGGTATCCTGGCCAACTCTGACGTCACCGTTGATCAGCTCACTCGCATGAACGAAGTTCTTCAAGAGAGGATTGACGAACTAGAGTATGTATTACTTACAATAAGAAGATGCGTTCAATACAAAAAATTGATACATGAATTACTCTCAATATCTTTTTGTCAAGTCAAAGTTAACTGCAGTTGATTGGAACTTCTAATTCGGTCTGGTTTATTCCAGGTACTGAATATAGCCGTCAAAATTTAAACTTCAAACCAGCGTGCGCAATTAGCCAGAAATACTCTGAGTGGGAATGGTTGCGTGTTTTGTTTTAGGTTCGAGTTGTCTGGTAAGCGTGAGAATGACGAGGAGATAATGGCGGCAGTGTCTAATAAGGTGCAGCAATGGAAGGATATTGTGACAAAGAAGGATGAGGTGATCGAGGAGAGGGAGAAGGAGGTGGCCGAGCTGAGGAGTCAACTGGGAATTGCCAATGTTGACATGGATAGGAACTCATTCTCTGCACTACAGATGGTGGGTATCAACGTTCAACTTCAGTAATAGCTGCTGAGAGGCGCTATTCTTGGCCTTCTCTTAGCTTATGCGACTCGAAGAGTCTCAATGCTTGGTTTTTTACGACACGAAGAGGATTATGGTTTTCTGTTTAATAGCCGCCCTCATCTATTCAGCCGGCTATTATAGCGCTCCTATTTTTTTTTTTTACTTCGTCGAATAAAAAAATGTTTCGCTTTACCTCATTTTGCCGCCTTTTCAACATTTTGCGTGAAATCTTTTTGACTTCTTTAGGCTAGTTTCTCTCTTCTCTCATTCTGCTAAAAGTGATTTTGAACATCAGTTGCTCAGCAAAGCAATTCAAAATGAACAGAGTTAGTACAAAAATGGATGTCAGAAATAGAATCGGGATAAACCCATAAAGCCCAATTTTAGATGCCCGCTATTTGAACGTCGTTCCTATAAGTTTTATTTACCATCTCTAATGCTTATTGTTATTGATAGGAGCCCCTGTAGCCTCTCTCTAAGAAACAGAAGTATAATCAACTACGAAATGCCTTCAAAATAAATCGGACTTAAAAAAATGTTTTTGTACAAAAATCTTTCTTTTTCAATATCTTCTGTTATTTCAATCCCAATCATGCTTATTGGAATCAACGGCGGCTATTTTCCGGCAATCTGCCGGGTATGTTTTTACTACTAGAAGAGGCTTATGGCTTTTTATAAGAAGTACTGGCGGAGCGTCTTTATCGGTAATTTTAAAGTGTATTTGAAACAGGAAGAGAACGCGTGAAAACAAAGTATTTAGGTTAAGTTGCTGAACAAAACTGAAGTGTAGACGGAAATGGAGTTTTTGTTCATGGTGCATCTTTGAGAGCGAGAAAAATATACATGAAAAAATTCTCGCTATGCCAAGGAGTTTTTTTGGTTGCAAACAGCTTTTTCAAAGCAGTTTATTTGGCCATTTCAGACATTTTTTCGCAGCTTTTGTAGCCGTCAGTTTTTATAATGGATTTTTTTATTGAAGTCAGTTTTTTAATCGCCTCAGATTTTTTATTATTCAAAGAATTTGATTGTATTGGGGCGTACTTAAAACTCTTACTTACCACCTCTAATGATTATTGGTATTTATACTTACCCCTGGATCCTGATATGAAAAATATTTGTACTTTGAAAATGTTTTTGTACAACAGCAGTTTCTCATTTTTGTTCTTTCAATTCTAATCGGGGTTATGGGAGTCAATGGCGGCTGCTTTCCGGCAATCTGCTGGGTATATTTTAAGATTACTTTGTGTAATTTTACTTTGTGCTATGGTCTCTTTTGCGTAGACGGTTACTGATTTGAATAGCAACTTTATCACAAGTTGTAGAGGGTAATCCTTTGGACTCTGCAGCTTGGAGAATTTTTGAATCATACGATTTCATTTTGTATTGTTTTTCGTGTCTAACTCGTTTCTCTGCGTTTGTCTCGTTATTAATTGTTATTGTATTAGCTAGCATATGTTAGGTGGTTGAAGAAAACTCTGTTTCAATCTCGGCAGTCTGTCAGTTGATTTTTGGGCCAAAGATAGTTTTTTGTGGTCGCCTCCAAGAGTTTCAAGTCTCTCATAGAATCATGGAGCCAAAAATAGGAAGGTTTGTTCTCAAGTAACGGACTTGAAGTAAAAATTCTCCCAACAAACAAATTGAACTTAACGGCTTCTACCCGATGTTTTTATGCATTTGTTTCGATTTTTAGGCTCTGAAAGCGAAAGATCAGGACTTGCAGAAGTTGTTGGAACAGATCAATGACTCGAATGCAGAGCTGGAAGAATACAAACAGTTGTTCGATGAAATGAAACAGGATACAGGTAAGACATAAGCGTAATTTTTTTTGTAAAGTTGAAGTGACAGTTATTTTGATTTGTGTGTGAAGTCCGGTCTATGATTCACCGTGTTTTTGTTGAAATTCATCATTCTTTTCTATGGCAAATCTTTGTCATGAAGCGATCATGGTTAATTTTTAGTTCATTGTAATTGAAGATCAGTAATGTGTGTTCGCTTATAATGTTCGAACCCATCAAATAAGGATTAAAAAGGGAAAAGATGAAGTATCTCTATCAAGGCAGAGCATAATGATTTATGGAGTTCACATAGTTATGTAAAAGCATGATGAAAAGGATCACCAACATAAAGCTGAATATTTGCGGAATTCTTTTTCTAAAAGAACTAAGACAACTAGAATAAAAAAACTAAAAGTTCATTTTTTTGTTCTTTGTTTTAATTGCTCTCGAACAACGTTTGAGGCAATTATTTTAAGCATGTGTCTTTGTGTTATGCAAAGTTTTTGCTTGACCATTTTTGCGCTTAAGCTTTAGAACATTTTTGACTTATCAAGTGACTTTTTTCACTCTTGACTTTTTCATTTTTGGGTGATCTCAATTGCTCTGATTCTCTGATTCGGAATAAAGTTTTCTTGCTAAAATGAAAGCGGTGGTGAAGGATGTAATAGCAAAGCCGGTATGTCGGACTGCCACCCAGGTGGTAACGGGTTCGAACCCCAGTAGGGGCAATTTTTTGCACCATAAAAAATTGTCAGCTACACCCCTCTAAATTAAATTGCTGTTGATTCGAGAGCAATTCTTCTGAGGTTAGTCGATTTATAGTTTTGATCGGATTTTTTTACTTCAATTGTGAAAATTAACTCCTTTTCGGAAGACATGAAGAACAGTTTGTAAACAAGTTATAATTGATTATGCACAGTATTCGAAGTAAATGCTGGCATTAGTAGAACAATAAATTGTCCTCATTGACATGAAAGCGGTAGTGAAGGATGTATTAGCAAAGTAACGGGTTCGAAACCCAGTAGGGGGTTCGAACCCGTTAGCTCCTGGGTGGCAGTCCGACATACCGGCTTTGCTATTACATCCTTCACTACGGCTTTCATGTCAATGAGGACAATTTATTGTCAGACTAATGCCAGCATTTACTTTTTCGCGGTTGCTGTAATTTTTGGAAGTCTTCAGTTGACCTGCAATTGCGTTGAAAATCAATGTAAAATTAAATGGAGAGGGTCGGAAAAAGAGTCCTAATTTGGACAAAGGATAGCAAACTAAATGCCAGAAAATTACTTTTCATCCTCCATTCGTTATCCAGCAATTGCAAAATTTGAACTAATACGACTGCTTTTTTCATGTCAAAGTGACCAAGGCATTATGAGTATTATGATAAGTTCTCAGGAGCTTGTGACAGGGATCTTGCTAATAATAGCAAAACTCTGCCTTTTAAACTTTCAACATTTGAAAAAAAAACAATTTTGAACCCAATTTTAGTTTTTGAGTTTTTTTAACATGCAGCCATTTGATTTCTTTTCACTTTTGTTCTCACGAGTATTTGTTCTTTCTTATGTCCTGTTGCTCAATACCAACGGTGATAGGTCTTATCAGTGTTCTTATGAAGCAGAGGGAAATCTATTTAGTTTTTTATCTAAAAATTTAACTATGAAGATTCTTCGACTGACTATAAAGTTTTAAAGAAATTTTGAGTCTCGCCTGTGTTTATGTTTTTGTTAGCTGTTCATTTAATCTCATAATAAACCGGTTTCTTTTTTATACTTTTGAGAAATAATTGAATATAACAGTATCGTTTATTAGATAAAAAATTTCATGATCATTGCGCTATTTTTTTTTAAAAAAAAGGTCGTTTTGCCCTTTTTGGCTGTATTTACTATCACGATAACAGGTGTCATCAGTCCTCTAAGACTTCATAATTTTATTGATTCAACGGCTTTATTTGCAACGAATGTTTGCACTCAATATCTCACGACTCTGACGCAATCAATATCTTAATGGTTTGAGTGAATTTTTAAATCATGCTCTCATTTGTTTATGTTGTCGCTTTTTCTTCAAATAGAAGTAATAGAGTTTTTCTGCTTGTTAGCGTTGTCTGATATGATTTGTTCAGTATCAGTTATTTTTAACTATACTATAATATACTATACTCTACTATAACTATGATTTATAGCGATTTGTCTTCTTTTTATTTTGATGACAATCATTTTTAAAAAGTTCTTGACTTCTACCGTATTTCTCATTTTATTTTTTGATTACATCGTCTTTCATTGGCCTACATAATCTAAAGTTTTATTTTCCTCTCGTCCGCTGGTTTTCATGCCGAACGTTAGGCTAAGGCATTTAGGCCCGTGCTGTTCCTGCTTCACTTTATAAGTTCAAACTTAAGAGATAAGACTAAAAATCCCTTAGTGTCCCTATTTTTTATCAATTATTCTTAAGAGATACTGATAAAGCAAGAGTAGTTTTTTGGAAAAAATCTGTTTGAAATTTTTCCCTGTTTTTTATTGCTTATTTTTGCGCATATAGGATCTCATGCTTTGCTGATTCAATGCTCATTGTTGCTGGAGAATTGATTATAATTAGATCATCAGTTTGCTCAGTTCTTTGTCGCACTGCTCAAAATGTTCAAACCATCTCAGGTAGATGGGTTTTGCGTTACTCATGTGCCACTTACCAGCACGTTAGTGTAGCGGACTCGGTGCTAGGCGAGGACGCCACGAGAACTTTCGCTGCGTAAACTCCTCTGAGGCAACAACAGTAAGCCATGCAGCGGCTGATAGCCAAATATCGCAAGCTTCTGGGGATGCCTGTCCTGAACACTGCAGCTACTGGCTTAATTTTGAAGAAAGCAAAGAGCCCACGAAGATCTTCAGACAAATTGTTTGTTGTAAAGCAGTCTTCTGCACGCTGCCAAGAAACGAGACAGGCTTTAATTTCACCGATACCTTGAATGAAATCCTGTCTGCCACTTTAAATGATTCTAACGCGGAAACGGCAGTGTACTGCGCAATGGTGATGCCTCATCTCTTTCTTGAAAGAACAAGAACGGAGGATGACGCCTCGAATAAAAAACCTTTGCATGACGGCTAGACCAATGGATATTGTGAGACACAGATTCCCTGTTTCTTGAAGCAAAACCTTACCAGGATTGTATGAGCAGAACTAAAGCAAAACGATCTGTTGATGAATAAGGAAATTGATAAATGCATGTCAGCAGGAAAAATTTCCAATGCCATTCGAAGTTTTACTGAAGAAGCGAAATGGGGTGTCCTTCCTTTAACCAACAAAATTGACGAGATTTGATGTCTTACGCGAAAAATATCCAGAACCACGCAAAGCATATTTGAATTATCTAGTGGACAATGAACAACTAAAAAGTTTATCATACCATCAGTCCACATTTAAAAAACTCATTGCCTCAATGGTTAGAAGAATTTGCATGAAGAGGCATGGAAGCCATGGCACTTCCGGCCTGGATGCCAACAAATGGCGAATGTTTCTGACATCCTTTCAGTCGTCCTCAACTGATCTATGCAAAACCGCTGCTAAACTAGCAATACGCATAGTTAAGTCTTGTTTGACTTTCCTTCTTCCATATATTTCGTGTCGGTTGATAGCTCTCGATAAATGCCCCGTGTACGACCAATAGAAATTAGGGAAGTCCTCGGGCGAATTATTGGAATAACTATTGTCAAATGTATTAAAGGCAACCTTAAGATATTAGGTGGTGATCAGCAACTATGTATGTCAAAAGGGAGGAATTGAACATGCCATTCAATCATTGAGAGCTGCTTTTAAAAACACGGAATGCGATGCGATCTTGCTCATCAGCGCAAAAAATGCTTTCAATGGTCTCAACCGTGATCTTGCCTTAAACATCGAGAAATTATGCCCTTCTCTCTTTCATTCTATATGTAAATCATATCGTGGAACATCTAATTTGTTTATTAACAAACAAACAATACTCTGTGAGGAAGGTAGAACCCAAGGTGCACCCCTTGTGATGCCGATGTATGGAATTGCCATTATCGCGTTAATTGAACTTCTTGACGCTTGCTTTATAGTTAAAAAGTGGTATTTGGACGATGTTAACCCTGTCGGCTCTCGTCATAGCCTGAAAACGAATTCTGACGAATTGAAAAAAAAAACATGGTCCCGCTTTCGGTTTCCATTGTACCAAGTGCCAAATTATTACCAAAGAACAATAAAAAATACCGGAATGTCTTTTCGTTGCCGATAAGGGAGGGCGGCCTGAAACTCTTAATCTTGAAGACAACTGTCAGTTCAACTGTCAAGTCCCTAACCCCTATGCCCGAAGCCGAACTAAAGCGACAGCATATAAAAAATGAATTAAAATGGAACAAGATTTTGATAACAAATCGACAAAGACAGAATTAAGAGCGAATTGATTAAGAACGAGATTCGCTCACTTGACTTAGCTAGTGAGCGAATCTCGTTCTTAACATCAAGCTGGTTGAACGCTCTGCCATCGAAGCGATGCCACTTTGACCTAACGAAAAGCGAATTTCGTAATGTCATTGCTCTTCGCTATGACTGGGATCCAGTGAGATGCCATCACTATGCCCATTCAATGAAAATTTCACTGTGGCACATGCCCTCCGCTGTCCGAAAGAAGGACACACCCACATGAGACATTATGTACTTCGCAATTCCTTTGCGAATTTTTAAAGTGATGTCTGTTGTGATGTCGAGATCGAACTTCATCATCAGTTGTTGCAACAGGAAACCTTTGCTTTTAAATCAACGACAACTGTTGGTGATGCAAGATTATATATTAAGGCCAACGGGCGTTGGGAGTCCAGGTTCAACAAAACATATTTTGATGTAAAAATTTTGAACCCGCTCGCAAAAAGGCACTGAAAGCGGTAGCGAAGCCTACAAGTACCGTGAATCTATTAAAAAGAACAAATATGAACAAAGAGTGATTGATGTTGAGATAGCAAGATTTTGTCCAATTGTCTTCGCCTGTTTTGGTGGAGATGGCCCCTCAGCTTCAAAAAGCTGAAACAACTGGCATCGAAGCTCTCTGCTCAAAAAGAGGACAGCTGCGCTGACATCATATCATATCTTTTTTGCTATTGAAAATTAGCTATGCTCTCCTAAGGAGCTCCATCCTTTGCATTCGAGGCTCAAGGACACTTAGGCGGCGCGAATTTGTTGATGCTTCAATGGGAGCTGTGGTTGAAGAAGGGAGGCTGTTAGTTTGACTCATCTACTTTCCCCATTAGTTGTTTGTTTTCTAATGCTCTGTCGTTTGTGTTTTACGTTTTCCTCAGCTGATGTTCGTATCTAATATCATTTTATTGATAGATTTGAACAATGCGAAATGCTTTATGAGGACGTACTGCTGGGAAGGCCCCGGACCAGCAAATATTGCTTTATAGTTAAAAAGCGGTATTTGGCCGATATTAACGCTGTCGGCTCTCGTCATAAGCTGAAAAAGAATTCTGACGAATTGAAAAAAACATGGTCCTGCTTTCGGTTTCCATTGTACCAAGTGCCAAATTATTACCAAAGAACAATAAAAAATACCGGAATGTCTTTTCGTTGCCGATAAGGGAGGGTGGCCTGAAACTCTTAATCTTGAAGACAACTGTCAGTTCAACTGTCAAGTCCCTTACCCCTATGCCAGAAGCCGAACTAAAGCGACAGCATATAAAACATGAATTAAAATGGAAAAAGATTTTGATAACAAATCGACAAAGACGAGAATTAAGAGCGAATTGATTAAGAACGAGATTCGCTCACTTGACTTAGCTAGTGAGCGAATCTCGTTCTTAACATCAAGCTGTTTGAACGCTCTGCCATCGAAGCGATGCCACTTTGACCTAACGAAAAGCGAGTTTCGTGATGTCATTGCTCTTCGCTATGACTGGGATCCAGTGAGATGCCATCACTATGCCCATTCAATGAAAATTTCACTGTGGCACATGCCCTCCGCTGTCCGAAAGAAGGACACACCCACATGAGACATTATGTACTTCGCAATTCCTTTGCGAATTTTTAAAGTGATGTCTGTTGTGATGTCGAGATCGAACTTCATCATCAGTTGTTGCAACAGGAAACCTTTGCTTTTAAATCAACGACAACTGTTGGTGATGCAAGATTATATATTAAGGCCAACGGGCGTTGGGAGTCCAGGTTCAACAAAACATATTTTGATGTAAAAATTTTGAACCCGCTCGCAAAAAGGCACTGAAAGCGGTAGCGAAGCCTACAAGTACCGTGAATCTATTAAAAAGAACAAATATGAACAAAGAGTGATTGATGTTGAGATAGCAAGATTTTGTCCAATTGTCTTCGCCTGTTTTGGTGGAGATGGCCCCTCAGCTTCAAAAAGCTGAAACAACTGGCATCGAAGCTCTCTGCTCAAAAAGAGGACAGCTGCGCTGACATCATATCATATCTTTTTTGCTATTGAAAATTAGCTATGCTCTCCTAAGGAGCTCCATCCTTTGCATTCGAGGCTCAAGGACACTTAGGCGGCGCGAATTTGTTGATGCTTCAATGGGAGCTGTGGTTGAAGAAGGGAGGCTGTTAGTTTGACTCATCTACTTTCCCCATTAGTTGTTTGTTTTCTAATGCTCTGTCGTTTGTGTTTTACGTTTTCCTCAGCTGATGTTCGTATCTAATATCATTTTATTGATAGATTTGAACAATGCGAAATGCTTTATGAGGACGTACTGCTGGGAAGGCCCCGGACCAGCAAATATTGCTTTATAGTTAAAAAGCGGTATTTGGCCGATATTAACGCTGTCGGCTCTCGTCATAAGCTGAAAAAGAATTCTGACGAATTGAAAAAAAACATGGTCCTGCTTTCGGTTTCCATTGTACCAAGTGCCAAATTATTACAAAAGAACAATAAAAAATACCGGAATGTCTTTTCGTTGCCGATAAGGGAGGGTGGCCTGAAACTCTTAATCTTGAAGACAACTGTCAGTTCAACTGTCAAGTCCCTTACCCCTATGCCAGAAGCCGAACTAAAGCGACAGCATATAAAACATGAATTAAAATGGAAAAAGATTTTGATAACAAATCGACAAAGACGAGAATTAAGAGCGAATTGATTAAGAACGAGATTCGCTCACTTGACTTAGCTAGTGAGCGAATCTCGTTCTTAACATCAAGCTGTTTGAACGCTCTGCCATCGAAGCGATGCCACTTTGACCTAACGAAAAGCGAGTTTCGTGATGTCATTGCTCTTCGCTATGACTGGGATCCAGTGAGATGCCATCACTATGCCCATTCAATGAAAATTTAACTGTGGCACATGCCCTCCGCTGTCCGAAAGGAGGACACACCCACATGAGACATTATGTACTTCGCAATTCCTTTGCGAGTTTTTAAAGTGATGTCTGTTGTGATGTCGAGATCGAACTTCATCATCAGTTGTTGCAACAGGAAACCTTTGCTTTTAAATCAACGACAACTGTTGGTGATGCAAGATTATATATTAAGGCCAACGGACGTTGGGAATCCAGGTTCAACAAAACATTTTGATAAAAAAAATTTTGAACCCGCTGGCAAAAAGGTACTGAAAGCGGTAGCGAAGCCTACAAGTACCGTGAATCTATTAAAAAGAACAAATATGAACAAAGAGTGATTGATGTTGATATACATGCTACCTGTACAATAAAACATCCGGGGCCGCTACCCCGTCGTACAAGCCTGACTTTAGCAATGAGCACGTGACCACCAAGATTTTGTCCAATTGTCTTCGCATGTTTTGTTGGAGCTGGCCCATCAGTTTCAAAAAGCTGAATTAACTGGCATCGAAGCTCTCCGCGCAAAAAGAGGACAGCTGCGCTGACATCATATCATATCCTTTTTGCTATTGAAAATTAGCTTTGCTCTCCTAAGGAGCTCCATCCTTTGCATTCGAGGCTCAAGGACACTTAGGCGGCGCGAATTTGTTGATGCTTCAATGGGAGCTGTGGTTGAAGAAGGGAGGCTGTTAGTTTGACTCATCTACTTTCCCCATTAGTTGTTTGTTTTCTAATGCTCTGTCTTTTGTTTTACGTTTTCCTCAGCTGATGTTCGTATCTAATATCATTTTATTGATAGATTTGAACAATGCGAAATGCTTTATGAGGACGTACTGCTGGGAAGGCCCCGGACCAGCAAATATTGCTTTATAGTTAAAAAGTGGTATTTGGCCGATGTTAACGCTGTCGGCTCTCGTCATAACCTGAAAAAGAATTCTGACGAATTGAAAAAAAACATGGTCCTGCTTTCGGTTTCCATTGTACCAAGTGCCAAATTATTACCAAAGAACAATAAAAAATACTGGAATGTCTTTTCGTTGCCGATAAGGGAGGGTGGCCTGAAACTCTTAATCTTGAAGACAACTGTCAGTTCAACTGTCAAGTCCCTTGCCCCTATGCCCGAAGCCGAACTAAAGCGACAGCATATAAAACATGAATTAAAATGGAAAAAGATTTTGATAACAAATCGACAAAGACGAGAATTAAGAGCGAATTGATTAAGAACGAGATTCGCTCACTTGACTTAGCTAGTGAGCGAATCTCGTTCTTAACATCAAGTTGGTTGAACGCTCTGCCATCGAAGCGATGCCACTTTGACCTAACGAAAAGCGAGTTTCGTGATGTCATTGCTCTTCGCTATGACTGGGATCCAGTGAGATGCCATCACTATGCCCATTCAATGAAAATTTAACTGTGGCACATGCCCTCCGCTGTCCGAAAGGAGGACACACCCACATGAGACATTATGTACTTCGCAATTCCTTTGCGAGTTTTTAAAGTGATGTCTGTTGTGATGTCGAGATCGAACTTCATCATCAGTTGTTGCAACAGGAAACCTTTGCTTTTAAATCAACGACAACTGTTGGTGATGCAAGATTATATATTAAGGCCAACGGACGTTGGGAATCCAGGTTCAACAAAACATTTTGATAAAAAAAATTTTGAACCCGCTGGCAAAAAGGTACTGAAAGCGGTAGCGAAGCCTACAAGTACCGTGAATCTATTAAAAAGAACAAATATGAACAAAGAGTGATTGATGTTGATATACATGCTACCTGTACAATAAAACATCCGGGGCCGCTACCCCGTCGTACAAGCCTGACTTTAGCAATGAGCACGTGACCACCAAGATTTTGTCCAATTGTCTTCGCATGTTTTGTTGGAGCTGGCCCATCAGTTTCAAAAAGCTGAATTAACTGGCATCGAAGCTCTCCGCGCAAAAAGAGGACAGCTGCGCTGACATCATATCATATCCTTTTTGCTATTGAAAATTAGCTTTGCTCTCCTAAGGAGCTCCATCCTTTGCATTCGAGGCTCAAGGACACTTAGGCGGCGCGAATTTGTTGATGCTTCAATGGGAGCTGTGGTTGAAGAAGGGAGGCTGTTAGTTTGACTCATCTACTTTCCCCATTAGTTGTTTGTTTTCTAATGCTCTGTCTTTTGTTTTACGTTTTCCTCAGCTGATGTTCGTATCTAATATCATTTTATTGATAGATTTGAACAATGCGAAATGCTTTATGAGGACGTACTGCTGGGAAGGCCCCGGACCAGCAAATATTGCTTTTTAGTTAAAAAGTGGTATTTGGCCGATGTTAACGCTGTCGGCTCTCGTCATAACCTGAAAAAGAATTCTGACGAATTGAAAAAAAACATGGTCCTGCTTTCGGTTTCCATTGTACCAAGTGCCAAATTATTACCAAAGAACAATAAAAAATACTGGAATG
This sequence comes from Convolutriloba macropyga, assembly GCF_964194025.1. Classification (NCBI taxonomy): domain Eukaryota; kingdom Metazoa; phylum Xenacoelomorpha; order Acoela; family Convolutidae; genus Convolutriloba; species Convolutriloba macropyga. The sequence goes on from NC_134471.1 coordinate 46,640,093, forward strand.
TCTTTTCGTTGCCGATAAGGGAGGGTGGCCTGAAACTCTTAATCTTGAAGACAACTGTCAGTTCAACTGTCAAGTCCCTTGCCCCTATGCCCGAAGCCGAACTAAAGCGACAGCATATAAAACATGAATTAAAATGGAAAAAGATTTTGATAACAAATCGACAAAGACGAGAATTAAGAGCGAATTGATTAAGAACGAGATTCGCTCACTTGACTTAGCTAGTGAGCGAATCTCGTTCTTAACATCAAGTTGGTTGAACGCTCTGCCATCGAAGCGATGCCACTTTGACCTAACGAAAAGCGAGTTTCGTGATGTCATTGCTCTTCGCTATGACTGGGATCCAGTGAGATGCCATCACTATGCCCATTCAATGAAAATTTCACTGTGGCACCTGCCCTCCGCTGTCCGAAAGGAGGACACACCCACATGAGACATTATGTACTTCGCAATTCCTTTGCGAATTTTTAAAGTGATGTCTGTTGTGATGTCGAGATCGAACTTCATCATCAGTTGTTGCAACAGGAAACCTTTGCTTTTAAATCAACGACAACTGTTGGTGATGCAAGATTATATATTAAGGCCAACGGACGTTGGGAATCCAGGTTCAACAAAACATATTTTGATGTAAAAATTTTGAACCCGCTGGCAAAAAGGCACAAAGCGGTAGCGAAGCCTACAAGTACCGTGAATCTATTAAAAAGAACAAATATGAACAAAGAGTGATTGATGTTGAGATAGCAAGATTTTGTGCAATTGTCTTCGCATGTTTTGGTGGAGATGGCCCATCAGCATCAAAAAGCTGAAACAACTGGCATCGAAGCTCTCTGCGCAAAAAGAGGATAGCTGCGCTGACATCATATATCTTTTTTGCTATTGAAAATTAGCTTTGCTCTCCTAAGGAGCTCCATCCTTTGCATTCGAGGCTCAAGGACACTTAGGCGGCGCGAATTTGTTGATGCTTCAATGGGAGCTGTGGTTGAAGAAGGGAGGCTGTTAGTTTGACTCTTCTACTTTCCCCATTAGTTGTTTGTTTTCTAATGCTCTGTCTTTTGTTTTACGTTTTCCTCAGCTGATGTTCGTATCTAATATCATTTTATTGATAGATTTGAGCAATGCGAAATGCTTTATGAGGACGTACTGCTGGGAAGGCCCCGGACCAGCAAATATTCAGCCAGTGTTGGGGAGGGTCATTTCTAAATTTAGCTTTTGACTTTGTTCAGTTCTTTGTTTTTTTCCAGGTTCTGTACAACTGTCTTCCTCAAAAGTTGAGAAAAATTTAGGATTATAATTCTATAGTCAAATCGTATAATCAACAAATATAAGTCACCGAATCTTTTTTTATTCGATCGTAGTTGTTCCATTTAAATCTATCTTACTGCATCTACTTGTAAGAATCGCCTAAATCTGTCTTCCTATCTAATTTTTTCGTTAATTATAATTTACGTAATTAAAACTTATATCTAGTACTAATAAATAGTATTTACGTTTTGCTTAAATTTTATTATATAAATAGTGTTCATTTTGGTCTACATGTGTCAATTTGAAACACTAATAGGTGAAAAGTGAAATTTTCGAGAAATTGAATCCTCAATCTCTCCCCGAGTGTTAAAGGAATTAAAATTATCTCCAACAATGAATGCAGTTATTCAAAGGCTTTTCAATGATACCACTTTTGTATCTCTCCGCAAAAGATATCCATCGACCAAAATTGGTTAAACAAAACATAGTATGGCTAGATTAAAGATCCTGACCAACAATTATATTAGGAGGGCTGGAGCAATAATGCTTGATGTGCTTTTAAGAAATCTTGCGCTATCTATTGAACTATTGCTTTTGACAAGTTTGTTCATTAATGAAGATGGTTTTATTGGCTGCAGGTCCTAACTCCAAATATCTTGAGCGTATCAATGATCTGAAACTGAAGCTGCAATCAGTGCAGAGTGAAATGCAAGAAGCAGTAGAGAAACAACGCATAGCAGAGAGAGACTCGGCCAATAAAGACAAGGTGTGTAATGAAAACTGTTTAATTGCTCTCGAGCGAAATTTTGGGCAATCATTGTAAACGTGGGTGTATTTTATCCAAAATGTTCTGCTTGAACGTTTTCTAAAATCCTTTCAATTTCACTGACCGAGTGACGTCTTCACGCTTGACTTTTTGATGTTTTAAGGGATTTCAATTGCGCGCACTCAGAAATTAAGTCTGTTGCTAAAATAATAGGGACTGTGATCGAGGCAAGTACGTCGCGTGTGTAGCGTAGTGGTAAATATCGCCTGCTTTTAACCGAGGGGTCAGAAATTTTTTGATAAATTTTGCGATTTGAAGTTTTTTGAAAATTTTGTCTTTTATTCAGTTTTTCTTGCCTCAGTAGCCAGGTAATCTCCTCCAGGGTTTGAAAGTATGTTAATAGATACATGCTAGGGGGCAATAGAATGGTTTTCAACATTTTAATAGGGCGAATTTTTTTGAAATTCGAATTTTCAAAATTATTGCCTATCCATCTTTATGAGACAATGATTTGGAATTGGAATTGGGTTACTGGGTAGCCTCTAGAGACACAGAAATGATTCTGAAGATTTTTTGTCAATTTCTTAGTTAATCGATCTTCAGGGGCCAATGAATTTTTTTTCAGGTCTTGCAGGTGTAATCGTGGACCGATTTCAGAGCCAAAAATTGATTTTCAACATATTTTTGAGATGTATATCTAAAGGGATCGAATTTTGCCTTTGGGGTAAAAGCTTCAAGAGTTTTAGCAATGAGTATATTTTTGTTCAGTTTGTTTGATTGTTTTAGTTTCTCAACTTTTTAAGATGATTTTGTATGTGTTTTGGCTGGCGTTGTTCAATTGATCTGCTGGTCACGTAAAGTACTTCACGTTTTTCATACAATTTTGGATTGCTTTTTAGGACTTGTCCTGCTATGTTTCTATTATTCACAGAATTTGAATTGTATTGAGGCGCTGTCTTTTTTAAGTTTTGTTCACACATTTTTATGATTTTTGAAGTCAAATTGGAGTAGTGATTTTGGTCACGCCGAAACAGGAAATTTAGCGAAGAAACGAGTGGTTTTGCGGCGTGTCATTTTTTAACTCTAGTTCTAAAGTAGAGTGAGAAAACGGTGTTTGAACAAAAGTTCGCTTTCTCGCTGGTTGTGTTTTGTTCACAAGCGGCAATTTCGGTTTGATTTTTACCGTTCTTTCTCTTTTTTTAAAAATTTTTTCTAAATGGTTTTCCCACTCCATTCATAGTTTTTCTTTCTAGGCCTAGTTTTTTGTCGGAACCAAATCTCTTTCTCGCTATTGGTGTTTTTGTGCACAAACTGCATTTTGACATTTTGACAAACTGCATTTTCTGTTTTTTTTATTTTTTTTGATCTGATTTGTTTTAGAAATGGCTTTCCCAATGCACTCATAGTCCATTCTAGGTCTGGTCTTTTGTTTAGTCAATGAAAATTCTTTGAATTATGCGTCAGGACTTTTCCTGCTGTATTTTTTTATTTCGCTTTACCTTTTGATAACGTTTTTCGTTTTACAGAAGTCACGATTTTTACGACTTCTGACTAACCGCACTGTTTCAATTGAATGGATTCTAAATTCTTTCACGCGTTCACTTACGCAATGTAGTGAATACGGTCAATGTCAAAAGAGCAAAATAAAAAGTCGCTTATAATTTTAATAGCCGCCGTCAGCCTGTCAAATGGCTATTATTTAGCCGCTCTCCTTTTTTACAGTTCAAAGATGTCTTTTTTGTTATGATCTGTTCACACATTTTGATGATTTTTGAAGTCAAATTGATGTAGTGATTTTGGTCACGCCGAAACAGGAAATGGAGCAAAAAAAGCGAGTGTTTCTGTTGTGAACTGTTTTCCCTCTAATTTTTTGGTAGAGTGAGAAAACAGTGTTTGAACAAAAATTCGCTTTCTCGCTAGTGGTTTTTTGTTCACATGCGGTAATTTCACTGTGATTTTCACTATTTTTTCGATGTTTTGGATCGGATTATTTACCAATCCATTCCTAGTTCATTCTAGTCATTGTTTTTTTGAACAAAATTTTCATTTATTGCTACTGGTTTTTTATTCACATGCGGCATTATAACTTTGATTTTCTGTATTTTTTTTAATTTTTTGACCTGATTTTCTTAGAAGTAGTTTTACCAATTCATTCATACTCCGTTCTGTGTCTAGTCTTTTGTTTAGTCAATAAAAATCCTTTGCATTGTACGTCAGGACTTGTCTTGCTGTTTTTTAATTTCGCTTTACCTTTTGATCATGTTTTTCGTACATAAGTCACGATTTTCACGTTTGACTTCTGACTTACCTCACTCACTCACTGTTTCAACTGAATGGATTTTAAATTCTTTTACGTTTTGAATTGCGCAATGTAGTGAATACTTTCAAAATCAACATAGCAAAATCAAAAGATCAAAAGAAACAGGATACACATAAAGCGAGGTAATTAAGTCAGTGTATTAGATTATCAAACTTCATTAAGGCGAATGCTAGCTGGCGTTAGTATTATGCTTAATAGCGTCGGGTTTAGAAGCTGAATTAAGAGTAATTTTAGAATCGAACCGAACATGCAAAATTTGCGCATCAAATAAAAAAATTTCTTATTGTTTTGTTAATAGCCGCACAGCGATAGCTGGGGCTATTATTGGCCTTCTCTTGGTTTTTTTTTATTTCGTCGTCATGATTTTTGTTACGACCATATGACGTCACAGCCACTTTTTGTTCATTCGTTCATGCAATTTCAACTGAAATGCATGTGTGACGTCATTTTTCGCTCTTAGTGGAGCGAGTTTTTTTGTTCATGCGCGTGATTAAATTTTTGGTCACACTTGACTTACCTCACTCTCAAAAATGACTTCCTCACTTTGAAATTGACTTCTGTTTCCTTTAATTCAAAGAGATAAGGTCAAATGGGTGTGTGTCACTCTAAATGAAGGTTATTTGAGATCAGCTAATAGAGGCAGCAATAACTTTATACAGATTTTTAATCAAAATATAACATATCAGCCTTCAATGAAAAAACGAATTTTTTTGGTCTGTCTTTTTTACTGTTTTTTTAGACTGCCGATCTACGAATCTATTGCAGCTATTTTCTGGCAATCTGCCAGCTATGTTTTTTCTGTTTCAATCCCAATGTGCGTCAAGCGGGTCAATGGCGGCAATTTTCTGGCAATTTGCCGGCTATGTTCTGTTTTTTCAATCCCAATGGGGGTTAGGGAATCACTGACGACTATTTTCGGGCCAACTGCCGGTATGTTTTCAATCTCGTGCATCTAATTTTAACAGAGCGCTATTCTCAGAGCTTTCTCGGTATATAACTGTTGAACTCCGAATCTAACCGTTATAACTCCGGAAAATAACAGGTGCTCAATGTATCTACCCAATCCATTTTTGTGTCAATTCGAATGAGGTCTATCGTGGCCATGTTTTATTATTATAACTCAGTTATTGAAATTCTGGCATTTGAGCACTAAAATGATATAAACATGAGAAGTTGTTTTCCGTCGCTTAGGCCGATCACCTGTCTTAGAGTTCATTGAAGTCAAAATATCAGTTTCAGTCTCTTTGTGTTGTTAATGAAGTATTGGCAAGTGAAGACTATTGGCAGGATCTGACTGATGCTGAGGAGAGATTGGCTCAATATGAGGCAGGAGAGTACGGTCTAGCTGAGGCTGTAATCGAAATCAAACAGTTGAAACAACAAGTCAGGATCAGGGACAAGTTAGTTGATCAAATGGTATAGTAAGATTAAGATAGTTGAAGCAGTTACTACAATAAGTACCTTTTCAGCAATGTGGAACAACTTATCAGTCAAATAAACAACCTGGAGCAGAAAATGAACAATCTCTGGGAAGAGAATGAAGCACTGCGTGTTAAGGTATGTGACGTTAGTCGGTTTAATTGTATGAACTAATTTTTATTGATCCAGAGACGGTTTTTTTGTTCATTCGCCGCGTTGATTGAATGACTACGACTTTGAAAAGTGTTTCTGAGAGAATGTGGCATAACCTTTATAGCCGTTTTTTGTCCATTTTGTCTTATTTTCTGTGTTGTAATTAATTGCTCTCAAATAATATAATTACTAAACACTAATTAACCTCATTGAAAAAGAGAGTCAACAAGGACCTCTCTAAAAGAAGACTCAATACTTCCGCAACAAAAAAGTATGGTATGAGGTATAAACTATGTAGGCACTGTAGTTGCGTCTCTGGATTAGATGTGCTGTGTGAGAAATTGATTTTTTATCGTGAGTCTACAAAATAGCGATTGAGTTCAGAAATTCTTATTTGCTTTCAAACGGAGATTGGAGCAACTATTAGTCCTGCATTCTTTTTTATGCGACTTTTCGCTTGACCGATTTTTTGTCTTGACCAATTTGAATTTTTGTTAATGGGATAAACAAGTAACACCCGGATGGCATTAGGGGCTCAAAGAGCCTCTCTTCTTACTATACTCTAAGTATGCAATTCAACTAAATTGTGATGGAGACATAAATTCATGGTGTGAAGGGAGGTTCTAAGAGTTTGCCCCTAAAGGGTTCTTAAAGCTTGATTTGTTGGCGTAACTTTTTCTTGCAAAGTTATGACAATG